>NC_135493.1:86275611-86575611 GCF_052094955.1 Ictidomys tridecemlineatus
GCAGATACAGAGGGCCAACTATATATAGGGATGAATTATTGACACAAGTTCAGTTCATCAGTCTGTATTCCATCATGATAGAGCATAAGACTGGAATGTAGGTTCAACTCTGTTGGAACCAAGCTGGTCTGACCTTGGAAAGGGCTGCCCTCACTGAGTCTCAGCGTCTCTGTTTGCACATACAGAGGATAAATTCATCTTTACTAAAGACCCATCCAATCTTTGCTTCTGTAATCATAAGTAGGGTGATAAGATGCTCTTCTATACTTAGATCGCCACCTGGAGGGTTCATTGTGCTTCGATTTCCCATTTTGGTGATGGGGAATTTGAAGCCATGCATGGTTATAGAGGGCTCTGAGCAATTGGTGATGGAATGTTCTTTCCACTTCAAGGCCTTATTTCCTGTTAGATTAGCCTAATAAAATTTAGCCTTTTAAGGTGTATGAAGGCACTATATTGGCCCATTCACAATGCCATTCTGAATGATGTCATTGACAGGACAGAAATATTACATTATTAAAATATTTTGCACAGTCTCCTCAATGAGATTGATACTCCTAGAGAACAAAGATAATAGCAAGCATATAAGGGAATGTATTATTTTTTACTTAGTGCCTGTCTATGACCAAAAGAGATTAAAGAAGCTTATACTAAAAGTAGTAATAATCATCTTAAAAATTCAGGAAGAAAATTTGGATAGTAATGACTGGTTAAAAAAATCTCTTTTTTCCCCTTCTGTATTTCTTATTCTGTTTCTCAATTATTTTTTCTTTTCTATCCTTTTTTCTTTCCCTTCTATCTGTTAATGCAAATTGAGCCAGGTTCCTGAAACCTGAAATCAAAAAGCATTACCTAATTCTCATGGTGAAAAACTATTTATTGCCTGCATTTTTCAGATAAAAATATGAAGAAAGAGTAGTTGAAAACTTGCATAAATCACATAAATGGTGGAGTCATGATTTTTATCAAGATAGTCCATATCCAGTGGCTGAACTGTTAACCATTATAATATATACTAATAGGTGTGAAATCAGATTTAAACCAGTTTTATTGATTCAAACCCCATTGATCTTGATTACTAGACTGTGTCACCTGTTACAAAAATAACAATCAAGATAATGACAGTAGCAGTGATAATTATTGTAGCTGACAGATTTTGAGCTTTTACAGTGTGCCAGAATTAGTCTAAATATTTTTTAAAAATTAACTCATTAGATTTTCACAAAACCCTATTAAGGTAGGTACTACTGTTATCCACATTTTACAAATGATCATTCATATATATATATATATATATATATATATAGAGAGAGAGAGAGAGAGAGAGAGAAACAGATAATTTATTTTTAAATTTTATTTACAAAAAATTTTCCTTTTTTTATGTTGCACAGCCATTGCCACTATCTAATTTTAGAACATTTTCATCACCTCAAAAAGAAACCTTGTATTCTTTAGCAGTCACTCTCCATTCCCCTCTCCTCCAGACCCTAGCAACCACTAATCTACTTTCTGTCTCTATGGATTTACCTATTTTGGACATCTCATATAAATGGAATCATGCAATATGTGACCTTTTGTGTCTGGCTTTCACATGGAACAGTGAAAAACAGCTACCATTTATTGGTTGCCATGACTACCATGTCCTAAGCACTGTTATCAGGAGCTTTGTGTGCATTATCTTTAATCTTCCCAATAACCCTGTGGCGGAGTAGAGCTATCAGATTCATTTTAATGAGGAGACTGACGCACAGAGCTGTTTGGTAAGTTGCATAAAGCAGAACAGCTCATAAGTGGTAGAGTTAAAATACAAACCCAGGTCTGACTGTATCCAAACCACACATCCTTGGCACACTATCCCTCAGCCTCAGGGTCACATGGATGTGGGTTTGTAATGTGGTATTTTAGCCATGCAGAGGAGTTGAGTTGGCCTGGAAGTAGTGGTAAGTATAGCCCCCAAATTCTTTTGGACTGGGTGCCTCATAGCAGGGTGGGGGCCAGGGAGGCCCTATGTCAAGCCTGACTTTAGCTAATTTGTCTGTTGAGGTCCTACTTGCCTTCCCTTCTCTGGAGCTTCCTGGAGGCCCCAAAAGAACTCCTTGGTTTTACTCATTTGGGATGTATTGAAGAACTTGTATGGCACAATTTCCATATTTTTTCATACACATGGAATCATATAGAAGCAAGTCAAGATTTCTAGAAAGGATAGGGGAAAATCAATGGGATTTCTTTACAAAATCTGAAACTCAGGCACATTTGCTTCTGGGAATCATTGGATGGCACTGGCTCCCTTCTCTAAATGGGCACCTGAGGCTGACAGCTCATATTTGCTTTCACAGGAGGAGGTTTCAGGGTTGCCCAGTTGGTGCACAGAGAGCCATGTATGCTGTTGACCTGCATTGAAACTTTCTCTCAATATAAAGTTCATCAAGGAGCAGCCTGTAATATCTGGGGGAAAGTACTTTGAAAAGAAAGGCTTGTCTGATTGATAAAGGTGAGATTTGCACCATGTGGTGGTGATAATTACTCCCTGACAGCACTGGAGTATTTCATATAAAACATAAACTCCTATCTCAAAGGACAATTTCCTAGAATCTTAGAGCTGGAAGTGACCCTCAAGACTGAGTATCCACCCCTAATTTTTAGAGACAAACACATTTATCAAGTCCAAAGAGGAAGTGTGGCAGAGAGGGAGTGTATGTGTCCATGGGTGCCAAGCAGACAGCCCTTAGGGATTATGATATGCTCTGGCCATTTTACTTGGTGAAGCCTTGGCCCTAGTGATCTATGAATTTCAGTGACACACAACAAACATGTCAGGATGCCTCACTGATAATAACCGAGGCTCATTCTGTCATAGACTTTTTGCCCCTTGGTGTTGCCATGTGTTTTACTGGTTGTCTTGGATGAAAATATGCCCTCTGCAGGGTAGACCCTAGACACTACCAATAACATTGATAATGAAGATGATGATGATAATAACAACAAGTTCATAATCTCAGAAAAGCCAGAAGTGATGGGAAAGCCTTCTTTTGTAGTGATTTATAAGGATTCTTGGGATACCAGACCCCCAGCTGCCAGCTCTCATCAAAGTCACTCATCTGATATGTCCCCTTCTCCCTCTGAAGAAATACCAAGGCAAGGGGAGAGGAGACAGTGAAGCCCTACAGAAATATACAACATGACAATTAGCTTCCCCCATGGATCAGCCCAAGAGCTCTTTTATTTATATAATGCAAAGAAGCAAATGTTCATATCAACACTTAGGAACCATGAAGAATTAAGTGGTGTTTTCTATGCTCTAAGATGGCTGAGAAGTGAATTCTACTTTTCTAGAAATAATGTCTTCCAAAATAATTCGTTTCAATGATTTAGAAAACGTAAGTACACACAGTTCATTTTTCTAGATTTCTGAACTGATTTGCTGTTACTACAGCTAGAGGCCTCTGAGGGTCACTGTTGAGTTCTCAGAGGAATTAAGAAGCTGGCAGGAAAGAGGGTCTGAAGGGAAATGTTTTCCTCTTTAATGTTGGAGACAGTGTGTCTCAGGCTCCTTTTTTTTTTTTTTTAATGAGGACACTTGTTGGAAGGAAGAAATAAGACTTTTTTTTAAAAAATCTTGGTGTCAGGCCCTTATTTTTCCCACTTTTCATTTTGAAATAAATTTAGACTTACAAAAAGGCTGTGAAAACAGTGCAAAGAGTTCCTGTATACTAACTTCCTGTAATCTTGCCTAACTACACAATATTTATCTAAAGTAAGGCACTGATATTTATTTAATACTATTAACTGAATTACAAAATGTATTCAGAATTCACCCATTTTTCCCACTTAAGTCCTTTTTCTGTTCCAGAATCCAATTTAGGAATCCATTGCATTTGTCATGTTAGTCACAGCCTGTCTCTTTAGTGTCCTCCAGTCTATAACAGATCCTTGGTCTTTCCTTGTCTTCCAGGACCTTGATATTTTTGAAGAGAAATGGCCAGGTATTTTGTAGACCACCCCTTAATCTGGCTTTTTCTGCTGGCTTGTCATGATTAGAATTAAATAATAATTGCTCATGATTGGATTGAAATGGATTGAAGTTGGGATAAATTTAAGATAGGAAGAAATCCTTTTTCTTTGGCCTCATATAATCCTTTCCCTCAATGCCTCTGCCCCCATCTCCCTTCCACATCTCTCTAACCTCAGTAGCCAAGATTTTGTAAGCATTTTCTCTGTATCCAACCCAATGACAGGGGATCAAGGCACTACAGAAGGAGGGTCCCTCTTCTCACCCTCTCTTCGTCCCTCCCTTTCTTCCTTCCAAATGTAGTCAAACTCAAGGTAGGAATTCTATCTCCTACATGGTGCTCTTTTGAAAAGGTTTGAGCAGAGTGGCAGTTCCTCCTGCAGCTGTAGTTCATCATTAAATTATTTACTGTGTGAAAAACAATGTTTCATTAGCAAAATACTAAATCTGCAATTATTGTACTGAACCATGGAGAAGCTTTCTGAGGTTGCCTTGCCAACTAGATGATGTGAGGTTTCATCTCTATGGTTCTGATTTTTCTTATGTTTCAAGAGAGGGAAATGGTCACTTTTAGTTTTCTGGAGTTTCCAGAGAGACGAGAAATATGAAATCATCAAATTTATACCTAAGAACATGATCTTTTCAATTTATGATAATGGCTAAGGTTTATTGGTTTTTATGGATAAAAGTTTAGGGCTTTAAGATTTTTTAAAATTATAATTCCATTGAGCATGAAAACTAGAGGATATTCACAGTTTTGTCATTTTCCAGAAGAGATCACTGTGGTCAGAGTAGGAAAAACAATTAATTACTCAATCAATTAAATTTATATTGCCCATTTTTAGTTATGTACTGGTTGTTAGAAGGGTATGTAGCGTTATATATAGGATATGGTCCCTATCTTTAAGAAGCTTAAAGAACGACCATGGGAGCATATAAGTACTCTATTTAAGATACTAAAGAACAAGGTGGAGCAGGCGGGGGATGGTGCACACCTGTAATCCCAGCAGTTTGGGAGGCTGAGGCAGGAAGATCATGAGTTCAAAGCCAGCCTCAGCAATTCAGAGAGGCCCTAAGCAACTCAGTGAGACCCTATCTCTAAATAAAATATAAAAAGGGCTGGGGATGTGGCTCAGTGGTTAAGTGCCCAGTGCCCCTGGATTCAATCCCTGGTGCAAAACAAACAAACAAATAAACAAACAAACAAAAAACCAAGTCGGTATACTGTGTTATGGTATTGATGCTAAGTATCATAAGAATTCATACACAAGTTCAATAAAAGCTTGGGAAGACCTTAAAGAGGAGCTGTAGCTTTAACAATCAATAAGGTTTAGAGAGATAAAAAGCCACACTGTAGAAGGCCCCAAAAATTAAGCAGAAAAGGTTGAAAGATTTGGGGCACATAAACAACATGTGGGGAGCAGTATTTACAGAAGTTTAATCTAACTGAGATGTGAAGTGGGACTGACAGCTGCACGCTGGAGAGTCATTGTCTGGAAGTGTGATATTTATTCTGGGCCTCCCAGAGGCAGCACCAAAGCACTGTGGTTCATTAGTAAGACTGGGGATCAGGTAGGAAAAGAAAACTTCGGTATATGGAGCCAGTGGGATAGACTTTTTGGAGTAAATGTATCCCTGAGTGTTCCTTAAATTTTAATTGAAAGATCACGCTAATTAACATTTTTTAAAATGTAAGTTTATTTATTTTGAAATATTTTTAGTTGTCAATGGACCTTTATTTTATTTATATGTGGTGCTGAGAATTAAACCCAGTTACTCACACATGCTAAGCAAGCACTCTAGCAATGCATTACAATCCTAGCCCCAGATAATGTTTTTAAAGTGCTTATTATGTGCTAGCCATTGCTTTGTGTGCATTAGTTAGTGCAATCTTTTAGAGAGGAGGAAAGTAAAGCTCAGAAAATAAGTAATTCCCTCTAAGTCACAAGGCCAACAAATAGCAAAGTAAATTTTCCCAAATAGACCTGACTTATTTCAGGGACCTTATCTCCTGACATTCTTCCATGGCTGCATTATTTCTTGTCTGTTAGAACTGTGAAATCTAGTTCCAACTATGGTTTTAATGAGGAGCAGGCCAAAACTTAAAGAGGCAGATTGGTGCCTGTAATACCCAATCGTTTTTTATTTAAAAATGTTGGTGCTTCTGGTACCAGGTGTATCTGAGAATGAGGTATCTGGTCTTGATGTCACAGAGTAATTTGGGGTAAAAATACTCTCTTACAGAGTTCAGGCTTTAGACCTTGTTGATTAAAATCGGGGTCTCCATATTTTTCAGTATCTTTTCCCTCTCCAGTTATAACTAGAGATCTGGTTTTGGAGGAAGAGGAAAGGGAGCCCAGGACTGCATCCTTCATGTACCCGGGTCTCAGCCTTCAGTGGATGGTGAGAATAGACGTTATTTGACATTTACATTCTGATTCCCATGACCCTGAAGGCTTTTCTATTTGGACAAGATTCTCTTATAACGTGCCCACTCTGTATCCTTGGGAAAATTGCTCACTCATTCTTGAATGTCAGCATTTTCATTTGTAAAGTGAGAATAGAATCATACCTACCTTTTTAGAGTTGTGGATGTGAGAATGAAATAGCTTTGATTAAGTGTATAAAAGAGACACTCAGCTGGGTGTACACTTGTGATCTCAGCAGCTTGGGAGGCTGAAGCAGGAGTATTTCGAGTTCAAGCAGTCTCAGCCACTTTGTGAGGCCCTAAAGCAACTCAGTGAGACTCTGTCTCTAAATAAAATATAAAAAATGGCTGGACATATGGCTCAGTGTTTGAGCACCCCTGGATTCAATCCCCAGTAACTTCTTTGTCCTAAACCTAGACCAATATTTTTTTAACTGCAGTCTGTTATTTATTTACTGCACTATGAAATCGAATCTAGAACCTCCACTGCTTCTCTGATAGATTTGGAAATGGGAGTTGGGGAGGTCAAATTCTACTTAAACATAATCTCTATCCATGGGCATTACATTCAGGAGAATGCAAAGCAGACAGTCACCAGAATGCTCTTGAGGACACAGTTTAAAAACCACAATGAAATATTTTTAAAATTTTTTTCCATGAAGGATTCCTGTAGAATTTCTATAGTGTCAGACTTCAGTTTTCTTTTCTTTCTTTTGTTGTACTGGGAATTGAACCCAGGACTTTGTACATGCTAGGCAAGTGCTCTACCACTGAACTACACCCCTAGCTCCTGGACTTCGTTTTTCTCACCTAAAAACATGAAGAATCTTGATGGTTTCCTCAAATTCTACTGATTTGGGATCCTAGTATCCTTTGAAGATCAGGACCAGGCAGTGAGGGTGAGAAACTTTTGCTCACAGACTTTCCCATATTGAGCTTCAACTCTTTGCTAGTAGGGATTTAGGAGACATGTTCCATGGAGATGAAGTGTACCACCTCTCCTGTTGGCTCCCTGCCACTTCTATGGGTCAATAGACAGCTGGATTCCATTACACGCAGTTCTCTCCAACAAGCCTCCTGTTGTGTTTTACACTTTGGAATTGCTCAGCCCATCTCTGTGTAGCTCTTTTAATTCATTCACAACAAAGATGGTAACTTGTGCCAAGTCAAAAAAGTGCAGCTAGAAACACTGTAAATTATGCAGCACAATTTCAACAAGCATTTGCTAAGCACAGATTACACCTTCAGAAGGTAGCAATTTCAAGGGGGAATTTAAATAAAAAGCAAAATTCTGCTTGCACTGTGACCTCTGTTTTGCTGTGTGACTTGGAGCAACTTATGCTATTTGGCATTACTTTCTTCTTTAAAATATCCCGGTTTGGCTAGATGACTGTTCTAAAATTCTCTTGATGTCTCTATTGCATTAAGCACAGAAACATATAAAAAGAAGCCTCTTAGAAAAAGTAGCATTCTGTGCCTGAATTGGTAGAGAATCAGATTGAAATGCAGGTTGGGGCTGTACTGTGAATAGCCTCGAGGGACACTTGAACACGTTTAGACATTATCTCATTGCCATGGTGAATCACTGCAAATTATAGATCAGGGTAGTATAGTTGAGGAAGATTTTAGATGATATAAAAATAAATCTCCAGAAAGAAAGAGTAAAGGGATAAGAACAGTATGGTATGAGTCAGAGAGGTCTTCTTGGCAGATTCAAAAAGATTTGAACCATTTCAAATCATCTGTTTTCACAGATGCATTTGTTTTGTAATGTTTTTAATAACAGAGCATTGGATATCATAATTTAATCGTGTTTAGTTGAAGAACACAACACCAAGAAGGATGGATAATTCAGTTTCATCTTTGTTACATGTTTTGATAAATTATGTATTTAATATTTGAAATAATCAGATATCTTCTTCAGCATAAATCTGCCTACATTACTATCTCTAGGGAATTAGCTCCTTCATGGGCATCAGTTAAGACTGAGAGATAGAATAAAGTGATATTCTCAACACGAACGTGGTATGACTAAGGTTATTGACAAGATCAAAACCATGTTTGGCTCTACTCCTTTTTTTTTGTACTGGGAATTGAACCCAGGGTTGCTTTGCTTACCACTGAGCCATATACCCAGACTTTTTATATTTTATTTTGATATAGAGTCTTGCTGAGCTGCTTAGGCCCTTGCTAAGTTGTTGAGGCTGGCTTTGAACTTGCGATCCTCCTGCCTCAACCTCCCAAGCAGCAGGGATTGCAGGCCCGTATCACGGTGCTTGGCCTGGTTCCACTCCTTACCAACACATTCACACTTTGTATGCCTCCATTTTCTCATCTGTAAGGGTAAGTAAAATAAAGTACCCATCTCACAGGGTTATGAGGATTAAATAATGTAATGTTTTCAAGGTGAGGATTTTATTATTTAATAAATGCTGATGGGAAAACAGTTGTGCTGTTGAGAAAAAATAAATGCAGATTTTTAGGATTATGCTCCATACTGTATTCCAAGAAAATCCTGATTGCATTAAAAACGAATGTATTTTAAGATTCTTTATATATGAAGCATCTTTATTAACAGAGAAGAAAGTGAATAGAAAACTGGGCTAATGATCCAGTTCACCAAGTAAAAGTGAAGTAGCCTTTTAACTTAGACATCGCACTTCTAAGAAAATTAAGATTCACAAAGATGTACTTGTAAGGATTTCATCATAAAATACTAACAGTATTACATTGTGCAATTATAGATGAGTTTTTAATTGGTCTTCCTTGCTACCTCAGCCTCTTCCTTCTTCTCCAGTTCTTTGTTTTTTAAAAGTAGTCCTGAACAAAATGGTGACAATAAAGAAGTTTTACTTCACTTTGTGAAATCTATTTCCTTTTCCACACTATCCACTTCTACTTCCAGTACGTTCCCCTACATGGTTTCAAAGATTTTGCCCCATTATCCAAGCCAGACATACTTTCATTGTCCCTCTGCCAATGTGGTACTTCCGAACTTCACCAACCCCTCCCACCACTCATTGTTCAAAGGAGTGAGCAACCTCCATTAGTGTCTAGCTAAGTAACACTAGCTGATGAGGGAAAAGAGGGTCATTTGTGTTATTTTTACATGGGAAAGATGACACTCTGTATTATCATGAAGTGATCCCCATGTCCTGGGTAAAATGGTGTGGGATGTGGAATGAGCAACACGTGGCATTCCTTCCATCAGCCTCCATGGCTATCCCCTTGAAGAATATGACAAGTCTATGACAGCATGCTTTCGATCTGTGCCCTGGTGCAGCCCCAGCATCCTGAGCCAGGATTCCTGGGCACAGTATTTTATCCTAGCACCTCAAAGTATGATGTTAGCATCATCTATCAGCTTAGGAGAGATACAAATTCTCAGGACCCACCCCAAATATATTGAATCAAAATTTGGCTTATTTTCAGAAATTCTTATTGCTCCTATACAGCTGTAACAGAGAATTACTAAATAGAACCTAATCACGCACTGCATTATTTTGCCAAGTGTGGTTTGTGGTCAGTTTGCACTAAGTCATCTGGCATATTTATTACAAAATCTGATTCCTAGGTTCCTCTTGAGAACTTATGATGACACCAGAGATCTATATATTTAAGAAACGCCCCAGGGAATTCTTAAATGAAAACTGGTGGTGTGGTTCAAAGTAACATGGCTGGTCCCCGGTAAAGCAGTATACTCATTCTAGCACATGGGAGGGTTAGGATGGGGGTGAGGCTGGGGCGTCCCTAGGTGTACATGTTGAAAAAGCTGCTGGCCTTTCTGAGGATAGGCTAAAGCATACATTATCCAGTGTATGATGCAGAAAACATTAGCTGTGGATCATACACCATTTGCTAGGTGAATGTAACATTATTGAGCTGCAAATATAACTTCAGAATAATCATGCCTGACATGTCATGGGGAGTGTTCTGGCGAATCTTGTATTTATTAAACTTCAGATGCATAGTAGGTAGTTGAGCTTCTGTGTACATTGATATGTACTACTATTGTCATTTATTAATCATTCTGAATGTATGATCAATAACAAAAATAATTATAAATATTCCATTTGTGTACAATGCATCAAATGCATTCTACTGTCATGTATAACTAATTAGAACAAATCAAAGAATTTAAAAATTATAAATATCTAATGTTAATTGAGTGTTAATTATATACCAAAGCATTATATGAAGCATTTTATATACATTATCTCATTCATTATTCACAAAAAATCCAACGAGGTTAATACTATTATTTTTTCATCTGACAGATAAAGGGAATTGTGACATGGGGAGGGGTCAAATGTTCCAAAAGTTGTTAAGCCTATATCTTTAAAAATGTTTTAGGCACCATGCAAGATTGGTGAAGGTTGAAATGATGTATGATACAAGGTCTTGGGAAGAAATGCATTTTATAATCTTGGAGGCAGGCAAGCCGATATACACAAATAATTAAGATGAAGAAGTACCCAGAACTTCCAAAGAGGTACACATGAAATGTCAATAAATTTTTGGAGGAAGAAGAGGTCACTTTCAAGTTCAATAACCAGGGCAGATTTCATGAAGAAGGTGCCTCATAAATGTAGTACTGAAAGATGGAAGAGTCCTAGGAGGAAGAGATTGAATGAGTTATTACCTGAAAAGCATAAAACTCTTAAGATCTGGCCTAGAGAAAGTGCTCAGTATTTTATGTATCATACTACTTTAGCTATAATAATGTTGCTCTACTACTACTATTATTATTATCATTACCCTTAAGGAATGTGTGTGTATACGTGCACATCTGTCACAGTTTATAATATGTATGGTGAGGAACAAATCCACCAACCTCAACTCACCCAGACTTCATCTGTTTCCATGAGATAATTTTTTTTTTTGGTGCTGGGGATCGAACCCCAGGCCTTGTGCACGTGAGGCAAGCACTCTACCAACTGAGCTATATCCCCAGCCTGCCGTGAGGTAATTTTGAGAGACTTCATCAAAAGACCATAATGCAGATATGATGCTGACCTGCCAGTTTAGTGACTGTTCAAAAAGACTGTGAGAGAGGCTGGCGTTGTGGCTCAGTGGTAGAGCACTTGCCTCGCATATGTGAGGCACCAGATTCAATCCTTAGCACCACATTAAAATAAATAAATAAATAAATAAATAAATAGAATAAAATGATTCTGTTCATCTACAACTACAAAAAAAAATTAAAAAATACTGCAAGAAGTGTTTGTGATGTGACCTTTTGTGAATTCATCTGTACCTTGTTGCCTAGATCATGGCATTTCGGTGACTTACTTCAGGACTGCCACCATCCAAGGGTTGGGAGTCACAACATTGTTCAGCATTGCTCTGTGGAGATACTGTTGCAGGAAATTTCTTCTGAGTCTCCTGACATTAACCACATTGTGTGTGAAGTATGGGCCTGTGGACAGCATTTATGGACATCTAATACCATTACAAGATTGAATAGAGGTTGTTTAAAGGAAAGACATCTAGGGTCACAAAGAGCAGTTTGTGATTCTTGCTTGCCTCATGGATTCACTGTTATACCTGGGAAATCTAAAGAACTTCTCTATACCTCAGTATCCTCTTCTTCCAAATAAGATATTAACAGATTTACCCTCATAGAGTTGTTCATGGATCTAAGTAGTCAGTGAACATAAAGCATTTGAATCAGTGTCTGGCGTTTAGTAATGGTGTAGTAAAGAATTTAACCTTAGCCAAAAAAGAGATCTGGCCTTTGCTCTCAACTTCTGGAAGGTTATCTCTAAGCTGTTGAAATGTCATACCTGATAGGAGTGTCTTTATTTGCCTCATGTTCTTGGACCAGTCATATAGTAACGATATGATTCAGGGTGAGGGCTTTGAACTACACAAACAATCTGATTTAGCATGGTGGGACTTGGGTCATTAAGCTTGATCTTCTGAAGGATTAGAAACTGAGATCAGCCATGTAGGCAGTAAACCATTCCATATGATGGAGTTTCAGTACTGAGTCTGGACACAAAGACTAAAGTGAGCCTCTCTGGTTGGCAGCATTCTATGCTATTGTCACATATTAATGGCAGGAGAGTAAAGGTGTCCTGACTCCATGGGGAGAGGAGATCTGTGTTTGGTATTCTCGTGGTCCCTGACTTTTTTTTTTCTCTTCCCTTGGCTGATTTAAATTTTAACCTAGATCTTTTCCCTGTAATAAACTGTATGAATATAACAGCTTGTAGCATGTTCTATGAATCCTTGTAATAAATTATTAGAACTGGAGGTAGTTTGGGGAACCCCTGAATTTGTTATTGGTGTCAGTAGCAAGGGTGATTCTGTGTGGACCATTTCCTTCAAATTTTTTTTTTTACTTTTTTTTTGAGGGGAGAGAGAGAGAGAGAGAGAGAGAGAGAGAGAGAGAGAGAGAGAGAGAGAGAGAGAGAGAGAGAGAGAAATTTTTAATATTTATGTTTTAGTTTTTGGTGGACACAACATCTATTTTATTTTATGTGGTGCTGAGGATGGAACCCAGTGCCCCGCACATGCCGGGCGAGCGCGCTACCACTTGAGCCACATCCCCAGCCCCATTCCCTTTAAATTTAAAGTTGACTATTCTTTTTGCAAATATGTGGAATGGGGGCCTCTACATACTCCAGATCCTTCCCTGGCCTGCCTCTTGAGAGGCACTGGTCCCTGATACATTTCCCAAGGAAACTTCATCCTCTTCAGTATCCCACTCTCTGAAGCTGACTAGGGGACAGTGCCTCCTCTCAGTGCCCCACACCACCATCCTCTAGGGGCTGCAGGATAGGGTGTTTCTTACAAAAATAGGAGCTTAAAAGGAAGATGTGTTTTTCTTGTATTTCTTCTCTAGGCCTTTGTGGTAAATGCTCTGTCCTCAAAATGGGGCCACAAGGGTGGGACCTATCCCAAGGGGAGAGAGGTCCTCATCCCATGGGAGAGAAAAACATCAATGCATGCTAATGATAATATATTAAATATTAATAAAACACTGGAATCCTCTTATGCTTGTGCACACAGCTCTGTGCATGTGTGAATGTTTCTTTAGGACACATTCATAAAAGTGCAATTGCTGTGTTAAATAAATCATTGATTCAACAAATGCCTAATGAGTAACTGTTGTATGCTGGGCTCCTGTTCTAGGGAGTTGGGGAGGATTTTTGCCATGAGGTTCTGAGTGCTTTGAAGTTTTTTTCTGAAATGTGGTAAGGTCCCTGGCTGCTTGAGAGTCTCTTTCCAGAATTTGTAGTGTCTAAGCTGTTATGGGTTGTATCCTGTATGAAGTCTTTGTACTTTATGGGTGGGTCTCTGCTCCAGGGCATGAGGCCATGAGCTGTTTAGGGAATCTTTGTCCAGGATGTGAGTTATCTGGTATGTTCCAGTGTGTGAAGTCTGACCTGATTGTGGGTCTGTGTCTAGGGTGTAAAACCTCTGAACTCTATGGAAGTCTCTGCTGTAACATAAAGACTCTGAACTATTTGGGGAGAGATCTGTATAGATGGTATGAGATCTCTGAACTGTGTAGGGGATATTCTTGCCAATGGATGAGCTCTCTGAGTTTTGTGGGAATTTTTTTCAGGATATGAGGCTTCAAAGGCATTTGTTTCCCAATGTGTAAGATATCTATATCCCTTGAGAGTGTGTGTCACAGGATGTAATGTTTCTGAGCTCTCTGGGGAGGTCTATACAGCAGAGTGTGAGAGCTCTGTTCCTGGAGAGGATTATCATGTGTTTTGGATTCTAGGCAGATCTTTCCTCACATTATGAATTATCTGGCTATTTGGGGGTCTGTATCCTGAATTTGAGGTCTCTCTGCTATATAGTGTGGTCCATGGGCATGATTGGAAGTTTCTGGACTCTTTGTGGGTTCTGTATACAGGTTTTGTGGTTTCTGTACTCAGACTGTGAATTCTCTGATCTGTTTAGTAATATGTGCCAGTGCATGAGATTTATTACCTATTTGGAACCTTTATTTTATGGAGTCTCTGAACTGGGTGACTGTTTCCATAGGGTGTGAGGTCTGTTTGGGAATTTGTATTCTTGATATATGTAGTTTGGGATCTGTGTTGAAGAAGTGTCTGTATGCAGGTGTCTGAACTTTTTCTGTATCTATTTTCAGGCTGTGAGATCTGTGAGGTATTTGGGGATCAGGCTGTGAAGTTTATGAACACTTTGGGTATCTGTGTTTCAGGGAGTGAATCCCGTGAACCATTTGAAAGTCTCTGTTTACAACATAAGGTCCCTGAGCTTTGTGAGCATCTCTGCTAAGAGTATGAGATCTCAGCAATTTGAGGGTCTGTGTCTAAGGTATGAATTATCTGCACAGTTTGAGTATTATTGTCTAAGAATTCATGGTCTCTAATTTGGGTGATTTTTAATATAGAAAATATTTTATTCTTTAAGCTTATCTTCACATATTGATGTATTATATAATAATATCTATCTCTTACATTTTTATTTAATGTCACATAGAAACATTTTTCTTTGGCATGGAAAATACTTCATGTATACATTGTTTAGCTTAAAAGTACATGATATAATTTCTCTCTCTCTCTCTCTCTCTCTCTCTCTCTCTCTCTCTCTCTCTCTCTCTCTCTCTCTTTCTCTTGCTGGTATCAGGGATTGAACCCAGGGGTGCTTAAACACTGAGGTACATCACCAGCCTATTTTTAATGTTTTATTTTGAGACAGAGTCTCTCTAAGTTGCTTAGGGCCTTACTAAGTTGCTGAGACTGCCTTTGAACTTGTGATCTCCTGTCTCAGTCTCCTGAGCTGTCAGGATTACAGGCATGCACCCCAAGTCCAGCTATGATATATTTTCATGTAAGCAATATATCCAAAATATAAATCCTCTATTTTTAGCATATCAGTATCAGTATAATTTGATTGTTTAATGTTTAATATCTGCCTTCTTTTGGGGGTGGTTGTACTCAGGGGTGAGGCCTTTGAATGTTTCATAAGGTTCTGTTCCAAGGTCTGAGTCTGAGGTATTTCAATCTTGAAGTTTTCAGGAAATAAACTCTCTAAACTTTTTGAAGTTCTGTATTCTAAGCTTGAATCTGTGGTATTTGGGATTTTGTATTCAAGGCGTGAGGTCTGGGTTTGGTCTGAAGCA
The DNA here is from genome assembly GCF_052094955.1 of Ictidomys tridecemlineatus. Taxonomy (NCBI): domain Eukaryota; kingdom Metazoa; phylum Chordata; class Mammalia; order Rodentia; family Sciuridae; genus Ictidomys; species Ictidomys tridecemlineatus. The sequence goes on from NC_135493.1 coordinate 86,291,161, forward strand.
TTATTGAGTCTGTGTATAGGGTGTTAGGCATCTGAAACCTTTGAAAGTATTTTTTGAAAGTTTTGTCTCTTGAATTTGGGATCTGAGTTGAAGTTTCAAATACTTGAAAGATCTGAGGAAACAGGAAATCTGTGTTTAGGGCAGATGGTCTCTACAATCTTTGAGTTTCTGTTTCTCAGGGTTTGAATATGAGATAGCTGGACATCTGCTTCAGAGTGTGAGTGTAAGTTCTCTAGATTCTTAGAGGGCTGATGACAAGGGTTAGATTGGAGATATTTGGGATCTGTGTTCAGGCTTTGAGATTTTTGAGCTTTTAGAGGGTCTTCGTCCAAAAGTTTTAGTGTGATTTATTTGGACTTCTGTTTAGAGTGTGAGGTTCTTGAATTTTGAGAGGGTATAGACCTTTAGTCCCAATGACTTAGGCTGAAGTATTGGGGCACCTATATCCAGGGTGTGAGGTCTCTGAACTCTTAGAGTGTCTGTTTCAAGTTTGGTGTGGAGGTGTTTGGGAGTCTGCTTCAGGATATGAGATTCTTTCTCTTTAAGAGTCCAAGTTTTGAGTCTGAAATATTTAGAGGTCTGTGTTTAGAGTGTCAGGCCTCTTAACTCATGAGGGTCTGTGTTCCAAGGTTTTAGTGAGAAGTATTTTGGAGATCTTTGATAAGGGTGTGAGTTCTCAAGAATCATTAAAATTTATAATCCAGTGTTTGAGTCTGAGATATTTGGATGTCTCTGATCTGAGTAATAAAGTCTGAGTGAGTGTGTCCCAAATGTTTTGCCTAAGATTTTGGAGGTCAGGTTCAGGGTATGATTGAGATCTTTAAACTGAAGATCTGAGTCCCAAGATTGGAATCTGATATATTTGAGGATCAATATTTAAGGGTCTGATTCTCTGAAAACTTTGAGGATCTTCATTTAATGTTTGAGTCTTTCATATTTAGTGGTTTATACTCAGGTGTTAGTTCTTTGAACTTTTAGGAAGTTACCAAGTCTTATATGTGTCAGTCATTTGGTGGCAGTATTCAAGGGATGAGGTGCCTGAATTTTTGGATTTTCTGTGCTCAAATATTTGGGTCTGAGGTACTAGAGGGTCTATAGTCCAAGTATGGGATCTCTGAACTTTAAAGGGCCTGGGTAACAAATTTGTATTGTGAGTTATTTGAATTCTGTGTTCAGGAGAGGAAATCTCTGAATTTGTAGATGGTCTCTGGGCTAAGTTTTGAGTTGATGTGTTTTGGAATTTATGTTCAGGATTTGAGTTATCTTACTATTTGAGAGTCTTTGTTTCAATTTTGAGTCTCAAGTATCTGGGGGTCCAAGTTCAGAGTGTTCTGTAAGTCATTAGGGTCTGTGACCCAAGGTTTGAATCTGCAGGATCTGGAGTAAATATTTGGTGGTGAGATCTCTAAATTTTTAGAGATTTTTTTTGTCTCAAAATGTGTGTGTGTGTGTGTGTGTTTTACTGGGTATTAAACACAGGGCTTCCACATGCTAGTCTGCTCCTGAGCTACTTTGAGCCCCTAGTCCAAAGTTTTAGTACAAATTCATTAGGTCTGAGTTTAGGGTTTGAGCTCAGTGATTTTTTAGAAGGGGTCTATCCCAAGTATGGGTTGGTAGTATTTGTGGTATTTATTTAGGGCGTGATGTCTCTGAACTCATTAAGGGTCTATTTTACAAGTTTTGAATCTAAGGAACTTGGACGTCAATGAGGTTCCCAAATTTCTCATTCTTTGGGGTCATGAGGCCTGTCAAATTTATGAGGGTATGTCATTTAATTTTGAGTCTAGGTCATTTGAGGATCTGTAGTCAGGGCATTTAGCCTCTTAAATATTGATCTCAAACTCCTGGGCTCAAGCCATCCCCCTGCTTCAGTCTTCCAAATAGCTGCAACTATAGATGTATGCTTTGGTGTCCAGCTAGAGTCTTGGTTTTAATATTTGAGAGTGAATTTAGGAATTTATGTTCAAGGTATGTGATTTCCATACACATTGCAGCCTGTGCCCCAAGGCCTGAAACAAAGGTGTTTGGGGATCAACACTCAAGGTGTCAGGTCTCTGAATATTTATTGTGTCTGTGCTTAGTGTTTGATTCTGAATTATTTGTGAGTCCATTTTCAGAGTGCAAGATCTTTGAAACCTTTGAGGGTGTGAGTTACAAGGGCTCATGGATCGTGGAGGTCAGTGTTCAGGTTTTTTTTTTTTTTGCCTTCTTGAATCTTTGAGAGTCTGTATTTCAATATTTGAGTCTGACATAATTGGGGATCTTTATTTAGAGTATGAGGTTTCTGAACTATTGAGGGTCTACATCCCCTGATATGAGTTTCTAGTGTTTAGAGAGTCTTTTCAGAGTTTCAGGTCTCTTAACTCTGGGGGACCCACATTTCATGTTTTAGTCTGAAATATTCAAATATGTGTTCATGATGTGAAGTTTTGAAACTCCAAGGGTGTGTCCCAAGGTATGAATTTGAGATCTGTAAGCTTTTAGAGGGTCTTTAGCTCAATATTTGAGCTACCTCTGGTCTGAGTTGCAGTGCTGGGGGCCTCTGAACACTTTGAGGTCATTGTTTCGAGATTTGGGTCTGAATATTGAGGGCCTGTGTTCAAGATATGATGTTCCTCATATCTAGAAAGGGCTCAGGGTATAAGGTCTCTGAATTATTTTGAGAGTCTGAGTCCTAAGGTTTAAATCTGAGGTATCTATGGGTGTGTTTATAGGGTGAATATTCTGGACTATTTGCAGGTGTGCATTCCAGGGTTTCAGTTTGAAGTATTTGGTTGTCCATGTTGAAGGTGTGAATCATTCAAAGGTCTTGAACCATTTGAGGGCCTGTGTTCTAGGTTTTGAACCTGAGTTTCCTGAGAGTCCATTATGAGAGTATGAAGTCTCTTAACTCTTGAGAGTCTGTGTTCTAAGATTTGAGTCAAGATAGTTTTTGTTTGTTTGTTTTATATTTTTACTAGTGCATATTGGGGTTCATTTTCATGTAATCATATAAGCATGGAATATGTTTTTTAAGGTCAGTATTCAGCATGTGAGATCTTTGAATTCACTGAAGAGTGTGCTTCAAAATTTGAGGTATTTGGAGGACTGCATAAAGCGCATGAGATTTCTGAACTCCGGGGGCTTGTGTCAGTTTGCAGTATTTAGAGGTCTTTGGTCAGGGAATGAGATCTCTGAAGCTTTGAGGGTCTTTTCCCACAATTTGGGTCTATCATCTTTGGATCAGTATATAGGGTTCTCTAAACCCATTCTGTATTCAGAGTATATAGTCACTTAACTCATTGAGGGTCTGTGTTGCAATTTGGGGGGCCTCTGAACACTTTGAGGTCATTGTTTCAAGATTTGGGTATGGATATTGAGGGCCTGTGTTCAAGATGTGATGTTCCTGATATCTAGAGAGGGCTCTATGTCCCTGGGTATAAGATGCTGAACTGTTAGGGACTTGGATTCAGAGTTTCAGGTCTTTGCCTAGAATGTGTGCTTAGAATGAGAGGTGGCTGAGCTCTTTGGTATCTGTGCAGTGTGAAGTCTCTATACTGTCAAGTTTGTTTCAGGGTCTCTGAGATCTTTGAGGCTAAGCCTAGGCTTGATTATATCCTCCTATTTGTCGATCTGGTTCCAGTATGTGTGGTCTGTGGGAACTGTTTGGGGATCTCAAAGGAGGAATGCATTCCTCTGTTTTAGGGTCTGTATTACAAAGTCTAAGGTCTCTGAACATTTTTAGGATCTGTGTCCTAGGGATTGAAGTTTCTGAACTCTTTGGAACACTGTCTCCCAGGGTGACAAATTTCTTAGATTTTAGGATTCTTGCCCAGATTATGAGGACTTTATCCAGCTTATGGGTATGCACTCAGTCTATAAGGTCTTTGGATAATTGTTTATATGTCAAGTAGATAGTCTCTTAGCTTTGGAATTTGTTGTTCAGAGAATAAATTATCTGGAGTCCTGAAAGTCAATGAATATCCTGGGAATTTGTGCCCAGGGTAAAAAGTCTCTGATATCTTTTGATGTCTGTGTCACAGAAGGTGAGGTTTTTGAGCTGTTTGGGGCCTCTGTGACCACTGTGTGACTTGTCTGAGCACTTTGACAAAGTGTTCCAAGATGTGAAATTTCTAACTTAATTGTAGGTCAGTTTTCCAACGGTTGCTGTCTTTCACCTGTATGGAAATCTGTGTTCAGGCTCAGAGGTTTATAAATCTGATTTGGGGTCTTTGCACAGATGTTAGGTCTCTGAACTGTTTTTCTCTTTCTCTGTGTGAGATAATTAGGTTTGGGGAGGTATTGTTCAGGGTATGATATCTCTGAGCTCTCTAGGGATCTGTGCCCCAACTTTTGAGGTCTCTGGGGTCCTTTGGGTCTGGGTTCTTGGTATGAAGTCTCAGAATTTGATAGATATTGCTATTCCAAAGTATAAAGATGCTGAATGTGTTTTAGGAGTTTATGTGCAGGATGGGAGGCTCTGAGTTCTTTTGTTGTCTATGACTGACTGTAGTTGAGGTCTCTGAGACCTTTTGGGGTCCTTTTCTCAGAGTGTGGGTTTTTGTCCTCTATGCAGTTCTTGTCTAGGTTGCAAACCTATATACTGTTGGGTTGCCTTACTCCTAGGGTGTGAGCCCTGTGGCTTTTAGGGGGGGATCTGTGTTAAGTGTGTGCATTCCTTGAACTCTTTGTGGGGTCTATGTAAAGGGCTTGGAGACTCCAAGCCATCAGGGTAGATTGTGAACTTTCTGAAATGTTTTATGGTCTATTTTCCAGTATATGTTTTCTGTGACTCTTTGAGGGGAAGATTATGCTTCAGAACTTTTGGGGAGTCTGTTTAGTGTGTGATGTTTGTGAGCCTTTTGGAGGCCTGTTCTAAGGGTGTGAGGTCCTGAGTTACTTGATGTTTTGTATCCAAGATCTGAGCTTTCTCAGTCATTTGCATGTCTGTCCAGAATATGATTTGTCTGAGCTGCATGGATGGAGTAGTCCAGGATGTGAGCTCTCTAAAATATTTGGGTCTCGGTGTCCAGGGTTTTATGTCTCTGACCTAGATAAGGGTCTTTGTCTAGGCTTGGACATCTGTTCCACAGGTTGTAAGATTTGTAGATATTTAGGGCTCTATATTGTCAGTGTAAAATGACTAGCTCTAAGGAAGCATTTGTTCCCAATGTGAGGTTCCTGAGATATGTGGGTATGTGTGACCCAGGGGATGACGTTAGTAAGCTGCTTAAAGGTCTGTGTCAGAGTGTGGGGCCCTCATTACTGTTCTGGCTGTCTGTTTGGAGTGTGAAGTCTGTGCACTGCTTAGGGGTCTGGGTCCATCCAGGATGTGTGGTCTCTGTGTTACTTGTGGTTCTGTATCTGTATTGTGAGGTACTATGAAGTCATAGGTCTCTTTCTATGGTGTGAAGTCCCTAAGTAGCTTCAGGGTCTTTATCCCTATGTACATAGAGCCAGCTCCTGGGAAATGTGTTACAAGAACATCCCAGCTTGGTAGAATCCTCCACTGCTTCTCTGAGAATAAAGTCTTTTACTTGAGCTCACATCTCTGTGAGGCAGGTCCTAGGTCCACAGGTCTTTACTTCTGCAGCCAGGAACATGACCATAGGGATGGGGGAGGTCTGATTCACTTGGGTTTCTCCCCTCACCTACCTTTCAAGGAGCCTTATAAGCCTCTCCTCCCTTAGAAATTCCAGAATGATTTCCTCCCTGCCCTGACCAGTCTGCTATTTAGCCACAGGCAGGGTGTCTTCCTCACTATTCTGACTTGCTCCTATCATCTTGAGGTCCCCAGGGTTGGGACTGCTATTGCCATCTAGCATGGCTTCTTTTCCACACAAGACACCTGGGTTCAGATAATCCCATCTCAAACCAGAACTCAACAATAGTAATCTGATTTTTTTGCTTGTCAAAGCAGAAGACAGGAAACAACCTGCTTGTATGTGCATGGGGTACAAGTGATAGATTTTCATCCTTGCAGTATGGGGGTGAAACAGGAGAATTGAAAGTTTGAGGATAGCCTCAGTAACTTAGCAAGACCCTAAGCAACTTGCTAAGACCCTGTCTAAAACAAAACAAAACAAAGGGCTGGGAGTGTAGTTCAGTGGCAAAGTGCCCCTGGGTTCAATCCCTAGCCAAGTTAAAAAAAAAAAAAAAGTATAAAGGACCAGAAAGGTGGTGCAGGCCTGTAATCCCAGCCGCTTGGGAGGCTGAGGCAAGAGGATCGTGAGTTCAAAGCCATCCTCAGCAAAAGTGAGGCACTAAGCAACTCAGCGAGACCCTATTTCTAAATAAAATACAAAATGGGGCTGGGGATGTGGCACAGTGGTCCAGTGCCCTTGAGTTCAATTCCTGGTACCCTCCCCCCCCAAAAAAAAGAGTATATAGACAATGAACACACATTCTTTTTCTTTCTCTCCCCCCCCTCTCTCACACACACACACACACAGTTCAAAACATAAATGTACCAAAATAGAATACAATGAAAATAAGCTTCTTTACCCTGTCCTGTTGTCATGGTGACCAGTTGTTTGTGAGTCTCCCCTGAGACAGTGTCTGCATACACTAGTGTGTACATACATGACAACCCAACCCTACTCCATTTCTGTACCCAAGTAGAGATACCCTGTCTGCCTTTCAGCTTGAGACTGTTTTCCAACAGCTCATGTGTTAACCTCTGCCCACTGTCCCCCATACTGTTTTGGAGGATGAAGCACAGTGGGCAGCCCAGGTTTCCTGGATAACTCAGAGCCAAGGGAGCTCAGCTTGCTATAGTTAGGTAGCATGGGAATGTGGGGGACAAGGACAGTTCATTTCCAGATTCTTCAGGATTTGGGACAGTTCATTTCTAGATGCTGGAGTGGGGAAACAGGGACAGATGGTCCATAGTACCAGAAGGTTGATGTGGATGAAGGATTTCATTGAGTAACTGGGGAGGGAAGTGGAGAAAGAAAGGAAAAAGCAATAAAAAGGAGAAAGGAGAAATAAAAAGATATCAGAATAAAAATTCATATGCATAGATGTTTAATATGAGCCAGCCAATTGTTTTTAGCAATGCGTAGAAAATGTCTGTAGACATTTCCTTCTAAGGAATTTTTTCCATATTCTCCAGCATATAAATCAGGATAAGTTTTCTAACAACTATATTTTATTTGCCTTATTTACAATTAATGGTTTATATTAATTGTCCTTTTTATATATCATTTAAAAAAACTTTCTATAAAGGTTAATTTTCTTAGCCCTTTAAATGTGTCATGGTACCGAATTGCTTTGACATTTTCATCAGATTAGAACTCAGTGAGTGATTAAAAGTAGCAATTACAGCAGAAGAAAATATTTGGGATGCAGTATTGGCTGGTGGTAGTGGGGGGTCAGAATTGTTTTCCTAAATTCCAGTTGGAATTTCTGCCAGGGTGCTGGACACCTTGGCTTTTGTTTTCCATAAATCTTCAGAGTGGAACACTGAGATGAATCATTTGGGGACACTTCAGGGAAGATGAGGTTGGAATGGTCCAAGGGGAAGTATGGCAGAGGACACACTTAAGGATAGAATTCACTTAGATATTTCAGTACAGCTGGAGACAGAATGATCCACTGAACATACACAGTGGTACAGCCCCTCCAGGTCACCTCTAGCACATGAGGGTAAAGGTTGAGGAAATTGAGCTGAGATTTGAACTGTCCTCACTAGTGTAAGACTAACATATGAACTGTACATGTGCAGAACAGACCCAAACCAAAGTAACAAAAGATTAGAGAGGTGAAATGAGATTAGAACTATTACAGAGGAAAAATCAGAAGTTATGGTGTGATACTAAGTGGGTTAATTTCTGCTAAAACTAAAACATGCACATTCTTCAGAAGATCAAGAGCCTACAAAACATACCATATATAGTGCCTAAGGGACAATGAAACATGTGATTGACTATAGTGACCATTTCACTATGTGGTAGAATTGCAAATTGGTGCAACCAACCTGGAAATCAGTATGAAGATTCCTTAGAAAACTTGGAATGGAATCACCATTTGACCCAACTATTCCACTCCTTGGTTTATACCCAAAGGACTTAAAATCAACCTACTACAGTGACACAGCCACATCAATTTTTATAGCAGCACAATTCACAATAGCTAAATTTAGAACCAACCTAGATGCCCTTCAATAGGTGAATGGATAAAAAAATTGGCATATATACACAATGGAATATTACTCAACATTAAAAGAGAATAAAATCATGGTACTTGCAGGTAAATGGATGGAATTGGAGAATATCATGCTAAGTGAAGTAAGCCAATCCCCAAAAACCAAAGACCAAATGTTTTCTCTGATAAATGGATGCTGATCCATAATGGGGATGGGAAGGGAGTATAGGAGGAATGGAGGAACTTTTGATAGGGCAAAGGGGAGGGAGAGGAAGGGAGGGAGAATAGGGGTAGGAAAGATGGTGGAATGAGATGGACTTCATTACCCTAGTTACATGTATGAAGACACGAATGGTGTAACTCTACTTTGTGTACAACCAGAGACATAAAAAATTGTGCTCCATTTGTGTACTATAAATGCATTCTGCTGTCAAGTATAACAAAGTAGAAAAATTAATTAATTAATTTAAAAAACATCATGTTGTTTACCATAAATATATAAAACATAATAAACACAGAACTACTCAAAATTTATAAAACGAAAGACTACCAGCAAAAGGCAACCAGTTCTCAAGGGAAAAGACAGATAAAATCCTCAAGATGACCCAGATGTTGGACATTTCAGACAGAAATGTTAAAGTAGATATTTAACTGTGTTCTATGAGGTAGAGGAACATATACTTGACATTAATGAGAGCATAGTAATTTTGGCAGGTAAATAACAGCTTAAAGAAATAATTAAATGGAAATTTTAGCACTGAAAATTAAAATAGCTGAAATAAAAATTTCACCAAATGGGTTAAAAGAGGATAATGAAGACAACAGAAAAGAATCAGTGGACTTGAACCTAACTTAACAGAAGTTATATAATTTTAGAACAGTGGGATAATATCAAAAAAGTTTAGCATTAGTTGTTTGTTATACATAAAAAATAAATATACTGTCTTCAATAAAAAGTTTAGCATTAGCATAATGGAATTCTAGAAGGAAAGAAAAAAGATATAAGGATATTAAAGATACTTAAAGATAAGATAACTGACATGGTGTGCTGGCACATGCATGTAATACCAATGACTTGGGAGGCTGAGGCAGTAGGATCATGAGTTCAAAGCCAGCCTCAGCAAAAGGGAGGCCCTAAGCAACTCAATGAGACTCTGTCTCTAAATAAAATACAATAAAGGGCTGAGGATGTGACTCAGTGGCTGAGGGCCCCTGGGTTCAATCTCTGGTGCCCAACCAAAAATAAAGAATGGAAGCAAAATAAAGACATTCTCATATGAAAGACATAACAGTTCTACTCTACAAAGAATATTAAAAGATATTCTTTATGCTGAAGGAAAATGTTTATGAAGGAAATATGGGGGGAATGAGGATAAAGCAACAGAAATAGAGTATAACTAGGTAAATACAAAAGTTTTGGGCTGGAAATGTAGCTCAGATGTAGAGCGCTCGCCTAGCATGTGTGAGGTACTGGGTTCGATTCTCAGCACCACATAAAAATAAAATAAATATATTGTGTCCACCTATAACTAAAAACAAGTATTTAAAAAATACAAAAGTATTTTCTCTTAGGTGCTGTAAATATGTTTGTTTTAACCAAAATTATAACACTGTTTCATGGGCATTTTCTTACATGTATATATAATATATATGAGCAATGTAACATACCTGTCACTGGGAATAGAGCAAAGAAATTCCATTTGCACTGTTTCTACAGTCCACATGAAATGGAATATTTCTGCTTCTGGCCAAGATGGAGTAATATGATCCAGAATCATAACTTTCCCAAAACGAATAGAACTACAAACATAAATAAGTATATCCCTAATTTTAATTAGAGGTTTCAATGTTCCTCTCCTAGTAATCAATGAAATAACGTAGGGAGAAAATAAGTAAGGATATAGACTTAAACAATACTACCAACCAAGTTGACTGACATTTATAAAATTCCACCTGATAATAGCAGAACACATGCTCATTTCAAGTACCTATAGAACATGTACAAGATATTCTGAGACATACAACAGGCCTAGATAAATTAAAAATGATTCAACTCATATAAAGTCTGACCAAATGAAATCAGAAATGAATAACATGAAGATCTCTGAAAAACCTCCAAAAAAATTGGGAACTAACACACTTCAATGCAGCTCATGAATCAAAAGGGAAATTAGAAAGTATTTTGAACTGAATTTTAATTAAAATACCATATATCAATATTTGTATGATGCCATTACTGCACTAAACTCCTCTATTTGAAAAGTAGAAAATTATAGTTAAGAAATTTATAGAGTATATTTAATAGGAATGTACTGGGTACTTGAAAATTAATGAGAGTAAATTTTAAATATTCTTACCACAAAAAATTGAATATGTGAGGTAATTGTTAACTAGCTTGATTTAGCCATTCCAAAATGAATACATATACCAAAATATCATGTTTGTATACTATATATACTATGTTTACTTTTCAACTAAAATAAAACAGAAAAAGAAAGGTCACAAAGCAATGAACTCTGCTTCCATGTTAATAAATTAGAAAAATAAGAGCAAATTAAACCCTAAGTCAATACATTGAGTAATAATATATAAATCCAAACTAGATTCTGTGAAAGGTTACATGACTGTATTTAAAACCCAATAAGAAGACACATAAAACCCACAAGTATAAAAATACTTAAAAAATCAACAGATAAGTTAAATGAAAGACAAAAAATTCAAATAATCCAAAAGAAGGCAGGAAATGGGGAAGAACAGATTAACAAGCAAACAAAAACAAAATAAAACAAAACCAAAATAGAATAAACCACATCCCAGTAACTCGATGGGCCTAAAAACAATGATCATCAATTATTATATTAAATATAATGTCATAAACAATTAAAATACAGAAATGTATAGAATACATAAACAGGAAGGCCCTTCTGAGTGCTACATATAAAAGACATATTTTAAATATAAAAAATACAGAAAGTTCAAAAGTAAATGGATGAGGTGGGGAGGGAGGGGCCAAGTGCACGGGAGTGATATTGGCCCAATTATATTGTTTTATTGTGTGAATATATGAATATGTAACAACAAATACCATCATTATGCATAACTATAATGCACCAATAAAAATGTGGAAAGAGGGACTGGAGTTGTGGCTCAGTGGTAGAGCACTCACCAAGCACGTGCAAGGCCCTGGGTTTGATTCTCAGCATCACATAAAAATAAAATAAATATAATAAAGGTATTGTGTTCAAGTACTACTAAAATAATAAAATATTTAATGTGGAAAGAGAAGAAAGTAAATAGATGGAAAAAGTTATTCTATCAAAAAAACAAGAAGATCACAGAGTATATTTTTGTGATCACAGTTGAATTAGATTAGAAACTAATTGTAATGATATACTGAAAAATCTAAATATGTGGAAATTAAACCATATACTTTTTAGTTTTAATTTTGAAATTTTAAAAATTTGTTCTAATCAGTTATACGTGACAGTAGAATGCATTTAGATATATTGTACACAAATGGAGTGTAATTTCTCATTCCCCTGGCTGAACATGGAGCAGAGTCACACTGGTAGTGTAATCATACAGGTATATAGGGTAATAACGTCCATCTCATTCCACTGTCTTCCTCACCCCTCTTCCCTTACTCCCCTCTGCACAATCCAAAGTTCCTCTAATCTTTCCTACTGTCCCCCCCATTATGGATCAGCATCCACTTATCAGAGAAAACATTCAGCCTTTGGTTTTGGGGGTTTGGCTTATTTCAATTAGCATGATAGTCTCCAGCTCTATCCATTACCTGCAAATACCATAATTTTATTTTTCTTCATGGCTGAGTAATATTCCATTGTGTGTATGTAGCATATTTTTAAATCCATTCATCTTTTTTTAGAGAGAGAGAGAGAGAGAGAGAGAGAGAGAGAGAGAGAGAGAGAGAGAGAATTTTTAAATATTTCTTTTTCAGTTTTCGGTGCACACAACATCTTTCTTTGTATGTGGTGCTGAGGATTGAACCTGGGCCCCACACATGCCAGGCAAGCGTGCTACTGCTTGAGCCACATCCCCAGCCCATCCATTTATCTTTTGAAGAGCATCTAGGTTGGTTCCATAGTTTAGTTATTGTGAATTGAGCTTCTATAAACATTGATGTGGCTGTGTCCCTGTAGTATGCTGATTTTAAGTCTTTGGGTATAAACCAAGGAGTGGGATAACTGAGTCAAATGTTTAGTTCCATTCCAAGTTTTCTGAGAAATCTCCATACTGCTTTCCATAGTGTTTGCACCAATTTGCAATCCTACCAGCAATGTATGAGTGTATCTTTTTCCCCACATCCTTGCCAACACTTATTGTTGCTTGTATTCTTAATAATTGTCATTCTGAATAGAGCAAGATGAAATCTTACAGTAGTTTTGATTTGCATTTATCTAATTACTAGAGATGTTAAACATTTTTTTTCATATATTTGTTGATCGATTGTATATCTTCTTCTGTGAAAAGTCTGTTCAGTTCCTTAACCCATTTACCAATTGGGTTATTTGTTTTTCTGGTGTTAAGTTTTTTGAGTTCTTTATATATCCTGGAGATTAGTCCTCTGAGGTGCATGTGGTAAAGATTTTTTTCCCATTCTGTAGGCTCCTTCTTCACATAATTGATTGTTTCCTTTGCTGAGAAGAAGCTTTTTAGTTTGAGTCCATCCCATTTGTTGATTGATTTTATTTATTGTGCTTTAGGAGTCTGGTTAAGAAGTCAGGTCCTAAGCTAACATTAAACCACATACTTTTAAATGAATTATGGGTCAAGGATAAAATTAGAGAAATTAGAAAATATTTTGAGCTAATGGCAATGAAATAAAACAGATCAAAATTTGTGGTTTTGAACTAGAGAGCTGCTTAGAGGAAAATTTGTATCTTTAAACGATGGTATTAGAAAAGAATAAGTATATAAAATCAGTTATCCAAGAAGCTGGAAAAAATAAGAGCAACATTAACTTCTGGTCATGGGAAATAAGAAAATAACAAAAGATTAAGAGCAAGAGTCAGCATTATAGGAAACAGTAAATAAAATTAACAAATCCAAATCAGATCTTTGAAAAGATCGATAAAATCAACAAACCTCTTATTAAACAAGAAAAGTATAGAGAAGAAATAAATCACTGATATCAAGAACATATGTGGGATAATCCCTAGAAACCCTATAGACATTAAAAAGTAGAAAATAAGAGAATGAACAACTTTCAGCCAAAAAAAATTGACTACATAGACAGGAAGGGTGGGGAGAGAAGTCAAACTGTGATTCAGACCCAATTACTGCCATGGTTGACTCTTGAGTGCAGAGCTCTTGAGTGGCCCATCAGACTAATCCTAGGTTGGGTCTCAGATGGATGTGCCTTTATACCCCCATGTTGATAGGTCATTAAATGTGGGCCATTTAGGGTATTAGTGTGGCCCTGAGTGAAGCAACTCTCTGTAGTTGAGACAGTTCCTGAAGGGCTTGACATCTGTCTGACATCAGCACACCCAGCATCTGAGACAATAAACTATTCATTGAAGGGGGGGTATGGGAAGTGGTATATTCAGTGTCCACCATAGGTTCCTTTAGGATCACTTCAAACCAGTCCATCACTATCAATGATATGACAGAATAGCTTGGGGTAGAGGATTAAAGGTTTGATGATTTATGAAATTAGTGGATGAAAAAATAACTGTAGTAATATCTACCACCCACTGTGGTTGAGTTACTATAGCAGGAGATGGACATACTGAGAGAAAATATAGTCCTTGCCCTCAGTGGGAAAAGATACTGCAGACAGCATGGGACTAAATCTCAAAAAAAAAAATTATGTTATGGTAACACCACAGGAATAAAGAAAGATGAAAAATTAATTTTACCTTTGGTTAGAGATGTAAGTATTGAGTAGGACAGATTTCCAGGAAGATTTTAGGTAACAATTTAGCATTTATAAGACCAAGGGAGTCTTCTGATCTTTGACAAATTTTTAAAGCATAGTTCTGATTTTTAATGCATTTGGAATTGGGATATAATTTGGTTTTGAAAAATATTTTGTACACAATAATTCTTCTAAAACAACTGCTAGTGGGAGACACATATATATTACTATAAATACTATGTTTTTCTTGAAAACATTTTTCCTGCCAGTTCTGTGCTGTATTTTAAAAACAGCCCTTATGCTATCTTTAGGACAAACCATTTTTCCCATCTGAAAATATATAGCAAGCAAGGTTTATTCATGGCATTTTAATTTACTGATATCATTTTGGCAATGTGCATATAATTTAAAGAAATAATAAGTTCCTTCCACCCCTTGGCTATGTATTTATAGGACCTCTCAATAGGAAATAGTACTTCATTTAGTTATCCCACTCAAATCTTGGCATGCATAACCCCAAACAATTTAGAGATCTCATATACTGGACACAGGATTACACAGGATACAGGACACAAGGTTACATTTAACCTTGAAATAAAAGCTATTAAAGATTTCAAAGACTTCACACCTTGTATACATACCAACAAATACCAGATACTTAAAACACAGAGAGGCAATGAGTTTAGGGGCCTCATACCTTCATAAGAGTACTCTCAAATACCTCAGATTATATGCTTTTATTTTAAAATTTATGGGCTGGGGTTGTGGCTCAGTGGTAGAGTGCTTGCCTAGCAAGCCTAAGCATGCATGAGGCACTGGATTCAATCCTCAGCACTACATAAAAATAAAATAATAATTGTGTCCACCTACAACTAACAAAATAAATATTTTAAAAATTATTTATTGATTGATCCAAACTCTAACACCATTTTTATCGGTAAAATAATCCTGTAGTACAAATAAATTACAAATTTAACCACAGTTCCCTTTCTGAGTGTGTGGTGTGTCAGAGAATATTTAAATTTATTTATTTATTTTAAATATTTATTTTCTAGTTATAGGTGGAAACAATATCATTGTTTCATTTTTATGTGGTGCTGAGGATTAAACCCAGTGCCTCACACATGCTAGGTGAGCACTCTACCACTGAGCCACAACCCCAGCCCTTAAATTTATTTTTAACTGATAACATAAAAACATAAAAATCATACATATTAATGGGGTACCATGGAATGTTTCAATATATGCAAACATTAAGTAATGTTTAAATCAGGATAATTTCTCTTCAAAAATCATCATTTCTTTATAATACCTCAGATTATAAACTTAGAATACAGACATTCAACATACCTCTCACAGTAAACTTAGGTTCTAAAGCCCTTAGGCCCAAACTGGGAACAATATCCTGAAAGAGATTAGATATTTGACACACTGGATATAAACACACAATCACCTCATACCTAGACCTTGGAACACAAAATCTCAAAGGCTTCAGAGACCACATATTTTGAATACATATATTAAGACTCAAATCTTGGGTCATAGACCCTCTAAAAGTTTAAAGCTTTCACCCTGAACAGGGTCTTAAGTACCTTATATTCAAATCTTGGAAGGGGCCTTAAATGAGTTTGGAAATTTCATTCCCTAAAAACAGACCCCCAACTAACTCAGAATCAAACCTTTGAATATAGACCCTGAATGAGTTCAAAGACTTTACACAATGAAAACACACTACCAAATACTTCAGACTGAAACCTTGGGAGAGACTCTCAAAGAGTTCAAATACCACATGTGTTTACTCAGACCCTGAGTTATGGAGAACCAGAATTTTAAAACATGCCAAAATGTTCAAAGAATTCAAACACTACACATCTTGGAGAAAGACATCTAAATATCTCAGAGTCAAACCTTGAGATGCAGATCATTACAGATTTTGGAGACCTACCATCCAACACAGACTCATATATCTCAGACTGAAACCCTGAAACACAGATTCTCAAAGATTTCTTCAACCTCATATCCTAAATATGGATTCAACAAAGAACTCAGATACAGCTGGGCATTATGGTGCACACCTGTAACCCCAGTGGCTCAGGAGGCTGAGACAGGAGGATTGTGAATTCAAAGCCAGCCTCAGCAAAAGTGAGACACTAAACAACTCAGTGAGACCCTGAGTCTAAATTTAAAAAAAAATAGGGCTGAGGATGTGGCTCAGTGGTCAAGTGACCCTGAGTTCAATCCCCAGTACCAAAAAAAAAAAAAAAAACCCACTCAAATACAAATCTCCAATGTAGCCCTTCCAAAAGTTCAGATACTAACATCCTGAACACAGTCCCTAAATACTTCATACCCAAATTTTGGAAAGGGATCTAAAGGAATTCAGAAATCTCAGTTCCTGATCACAGGCCAGCAATTACATCAGACTCAAATCTTGGAGCATTACACCGAGTTCATCAAAACTACACTATAAATACAGACCCTCCAAATCTCAGCTTCAAAACTTGGGACACAAACCCTTAAAGAATTCAGAGATCTTCCAACCTGAATATAGATAACAAATACTTGAGATTCACATATCAGAAAACAGACCCCCAAAGACATCCAGGGAACTTAAATGCAAGGCCCAAGCACACCGCCTTCTAAAATCTTCAACACAGACCCTGAAAGAGTCAGAAACCATAAACCTGAACAAAGTACCCCAAATGTTGAAGACTTAAAATTTGGTACATAGACTCTCAAAAGTTAGGAGAAAACACACCCTGGGCTCAGGCTCTAAATGCCTCAGAGTTACACCACAGGATATATATTGACAAAAAATTCAGAGACCTCACTTACATTCTGAGCACAAGGCATATGTACCTGAGATAATAAAAACTTGAAAAATATACAAAAATATTTGAGACCTTATAACTTGAAAACAGACTTTCCAACACCCCAGACTCATAATATGAAACACAGTTCCTCAAAAAATTCAAAGAACTCATATCCTGACCACAGTATGACAAATACTAAAGTCTCAAAACTTTACTCACAGACTCGGAAAATGCCCAGAGACTTCACACCAAACACTTTAGACAAAATGTAGAAAAACTGACCTCAAAGATTTCAGAGACATCACATCCTGAATACAAGCCCCCCAAATACCTAATATTCAAACACTGGGGCAAAGAATATCTGATGTTTTAGAGACCTCATACCTTAAACTCAGTCCCTAATACCTCAGGCTCAAATTTCACAAGAGGCCGCAAATGGGTTCATAAACCTTAGTCCCTAAAAACTCTTCAAACGCTATCAAACCTTGGGTCACAAATCCTGAAAGAATTTAGATATTTTATACCCTGAAAACAAACTACTGAATACCTCAGACTCAAGTCTTGAGAGAAGCTCAAATTTTGAGAAATCATATTGTGAAAAGAGATTCTCGGGTAGCTCAAACTCAAACTTTGGAACACAGAACTACAATAAATTTATAGACCTTACTCCATGAATTAAATTCCTAATAATCTCACGTTCACCTCTTGGAAGACAAGCCCTCAAAGTGCTCAGAGATATCAGGTTCTGAATATAGTTACCCCAGTTTTCTCGTGCTCAAATTGTGGGACACAGAACCTTATAGATTCCTGGGACTTCACACCTGGAACAACCCCCCACCCCTGGAAATATATGAGTCAACCATTTGGAGAGAACTTCAAAGATATTGGAGATCCTAAGTTCCCAAAGCAGACCCCAAATTCCCAGACTCAACTTTGGGACATAGATCATCTAAAATTTCAGATACCTCACACACTGGAGACCTACAAATTGTTCAGATAACACACACCCTGAATAGACCTACAAACACCTTAGACCCAAATCTTGTGAAACAAATCATCTGGGTTTCAGGGACTTCACATCTTTAACTCAGGTGCTCAAGTGCTTGAAATAATCAAAGAACGGGATAGTCAGTTTAGCCACTTCATGCCCTTGATAGAGACTTCCAAATACTTAAGACTCAAATCATAGAACACAGACCTTCAAAGAATTCAGACCCAACATCCTTAATATATATTACAAACACCCGAAATACAAAATATGGAGCAGATTTCCAGAACTTCATATTCTGAATTCAGATACCAGATAATTTAGTAGACAACTTGGAACACAGACAGTCTGAATTCAGAGATCAAATACCTTGAAAAAGTCATCCTCAAACAAGGGGAAAAATATTCTTAAAGATTTCAGCAACCACATGCCCTTATGCCAGACCATAAATATCTGTCTTCAACCTTGGAATACAGACTATTGAAACATTTAGAAAATTCATACCATAAACAGGACCCCAAATGCCTTACACTCATACTTTGGGACACAGATCCTTAAAGCCTTCTTAGATTTAACACCCTGAACACAGATACACAAACACCTCAGACTAAATTCTTTTAACACAGACCCTCAGTGAATACTTAGACTCAACTTCATGACAGACTCAAAAAATCCAGAGACCTCAGGCTGAGCATAGACTTCTATATATCCCAGACACTAGTACATGGACCTTCAAAGAATTCAGATCAATTATATCCTTGAAACACATATGCAAATACTTTTGATTCAAACCCTGAAACATAGACCATCAAATAGTTCAGACATGAAACACTTCAGATTCATCCCTTGGGACATATGCACTTTAAAAGAAAAAGTTCAGAGATTTCAAACCCTTGAACACAGAACTTGAAATACATTAGACCCAGACACTAGAACATAGCACCTCAGAGTTCAGACTTCCCACTCTAAATACCAATGCCCAAAATACCACAGATTCAAATGTTGGACTATAGATACTGAAAAATTTCAGGGGCCTCAAACCACAAACACAGTAATACAAATATGAAAGACTTAAAAAGTTCAAGTATCTCACATCCTGATCCTAGGACATCCATATTCCTCAGTCTCAAATTGTGGAACAGACTGGCCAAGATTTCAGAGATATTAAACACTAAGCTCACATCCCAAATATCTTATTTCAACATTGAGACAAAGATCATCTAACAGTTCAAAGAGCTCATATGCTTCACAATTATTTTCCATTTTGTCAAGGTTCAGCACTGTGAAACAAAGTCCATCATATTCAGATGCCTCACTGAACACTACATCCAAATACCTTAGATTCACATCTTGGAACATAGACTGCAAGACATGCAAAACTCACACCCTGAGCAATTGAAACCTTAGAACATAGACCCTGAAACAATTCAGAGAACCCACACCCCAAACATGAGCCCTAATTTATCACATATTAAAATATTCAAACACAGATCTAAAGTGTTCAGAGACTTTATATCACTTTTTCCTCTTTTGGTGCATTATAAGTATACATTAAAATATTGTGATATATTTGTACAAGGACATAACATAATCGGTCATTTTCAATGTCCACTACCTCCCCTTTTCTTCCCCTCCTTCTTCCCCATGATCTGCTTCTCTATTTTACCAAGAGGCTTTACATTTCTTTTCTTTTCTTTCTTTTTTTTTTTTTTTGGTACTGGAGATTGAACCCAGAGGCACTCAACCACTGAGCCACATCCCCAGTCCTTTTTTGTATTTTATTTAAAATCAGGGTCTTGCCAAGTTGCTCAGGCGTCGCTAAGTTGCTGAGGCTGGCTTTGAACTCACCATCCTCCTGCCTTAGCTTCCAAAGCCACTGGGATTACAGGCGTGTGACACCATGCCCAAAGGTCTTACGTTCTTAACTGAGGCCAATAAATACTTCAAACTCCAACTTTGGAATACGTGATGTCAAATATTTCAAAGACCTTAAACATTGATCACTGAACTCTAGACACCTAAGAATAAATTCTTGAAAACAGATCATCAATGAGTCCAGAGACCATACACACTGAACACAGATTCCCTGTTACATCAGGATCAAACCTTGGTCAAAGATTGTCAAAGTGTTTAAAAAATTATAATTCTGAACTCACAACCAATATATCAAACTTAAATCTTGGGAAAAACACATTTAAAAAGTTCAGAGATTTTTCATCTGAACAGACCCCAAAATACTTCAGATTCAATCTTTGGAGCCCAGACAAATTTAAGCACCTCCCACTCTCTGAAAATAGAACTCCCAAAACTACTAAACAAAACTTGGAACAAAAACTCATAAAAATTCAGACTTCACACTCTCAACAGAAATTCCAAAATATCTCACAGTCAAACCTTGGAGTATATATCCTCCAAGTGTTCAGTGACCTTACATTTGAGGTCTGTTTTTTGTTTGTTTGTTTTTGGCACTGGGGATTGATCCCAGGGGTATTTAACCACTGAGCCACAGCCACAGCCCTTTTTTGTACTTTATTTAGAGGTTAAGAGACAGGGATTCACCGAGTTGCCTAGGGTTTCACTAAGTTGCTGAGGGTATCTTTGAACTTGTGATCCTCTTGCCTCAGCCTCCAGAGAAGCTAGGATTACAGGTGTGTGCCTCAGCACCCAGCACATTCTGAGATCTGGAACATAGACTTGAACATCTCAGTCTCCAACCTTGGAACACAAACTTTGTAGTGCTCTGCAGTCTCAAAACCTAAAGAAACAGTTCCAAATATCTCAGACACAACATCTGGAACACAGATCCTCAAAGATTTCATAGACTTTATACTAAGAACATGAATTTTCAAATACCCTAGACCAAAATCTTGTGACAAAAGTCCTCAAAGGGATCTAAGAACTGAAAACTGAACATAAATCCCTTCAAACACCTGAGGTCTGTGTTCCAAGGTTTGAGTGTGATATCTGGGTCTTTGTATTGAGAGTATGAAGTCTCTTAATTCTTTATGTTTTTTTTGTTCCAAGTTCTGTTTAGAGGTTTTGGAGGTTCTATGTTTAGTGAGTGGGAGGGTACTTGTATTGCCAAACCAGAAAGAGTTCAGTTATCTCTTACATTGAACACAGAATCCCAACACTTCCCATCCAATATTTAAACCACAGATTCCAAAAGATTGTTGAGTTCTTATAATCTGAACACACTCTGACATCAGAGACTAAAAACATGGAACACAGGTGCTCAAAGCATCCAGAGACCTCACATCTTCAATGGACCTGAAAATATATCAAATTGAAATCTTAGGACACAGACCTCAAAAGACTTCAAAGACATCACACTTCAAAGATTATCTTCAAATACCTCAGAGTCAATATGAAGAAAAATATTTTCAGGAATCAAGAGACCTTGTACCATGTACATACACCTTCAAAGACCTTGGACTCTGACGGTGCAACACAGACCCTCAATGAGCTCAGAAACCTCACATATTAAGCACAGATTCCTAAATATATCAGTTAAATTACAGGCCTTAAAAGGACTAAAGAACATCACAGTCTATAACTCAAGCACAAACTTTGCAGCACAGATCTTCAAAGAATTCTAAGACTTCCCAAACTTCACATACTAACATAGATCTGCAAATGCATGAGACCTTATACCTTAACATGGACCCACAAACACATCAGGCTTAGAATCTTAGGAACAGATCCTCAAAAGTCAAAGATTTACATTCTAAGCAAAGACTCCCACACACTTTAGACTCATTCTTGTAAAAAAGACATTCAAAGGGTCAGACACTCTCACCCCACCACACATCTGTGATCTTATAACAGAGATGCTTAAAAAGTCCAAAGCTCTCATATCCTAAACACAGATCCCTGAATAGCTCAGATTCAAAATTTGTATGAAGCTCCTGCATGACTTCAGAGACCTCACATCCTAAATACAGATTCCCAAACACATCAATTAAAATTTTAATATGCAGAACCTAAAAGAGTTCAGACCTCATGGTCTAAAAATATGCAAACTTCACACTCAAATATTCAGTCAGGAAGCCTCAAGAAAAATCAAGGTCCTCCCACTCTGGACTAAAAACAAAATGACCCATAAGGAAACTTAAGATTTAAGCCCTCAAAGAGTTCAGAGATCTTCTGTTTTGAACAATGACCTCAAATACCTCAGTCTAAAACCTTTAAAAATAGACTGTTGGGGGTAGAAATGTTGGTAGAATGAGATGGACATCATTATCCAAAGTACATGTATGAAGACACCAATGGTGTGAATATACTTTATATACAACCAGAGATGTGAAAAATTATGCTCTATATGTGTAATATGAATTGTAATGCATTCTCTGTCATATGTAACAAATAAGAATAAAAAATAGTCTGCCAATGAGTTTACATATCATATGTTCTCAAACACTTCAGATTCATACATTGATAGAATATCTTTAATGTGATAAGGGAATTTATATCCTGAATTCAGAATCCTGTATGTGTCAGATTCAATCTTGGAACACAGACACCAAAGATCTCAGAGAGCACTGAACACATAGCCTAAATAGTTTGCATTCATGTTGTGGGATATAGACCCTCTAATATTTCAGAGACCTAACATGCTCAACCTATATCCCCCAAATTTCAGGCTTAACCCCCAAGAGACAGTCATATATAAGTTCACAAACTTCATGACTTGTATAATGACAACCCAAAAATCTAACTCAAATCTTGGAACACAGGTTCCATAAGATTTCATAGACTTCATACTCCAAACACAAATTCACCAATACTGCTGACTCAATAATTAGAAATCAGACCCATCAAAAAGTTCAGAGACTTCACATCTTGGGTAAAGCCCCTCCCCTTAGGAACTCACAGTCAACTTAGAACACAAAGATTCAGAGATATCATGCCAGAACACATAACTCCCATTACCTCAGACTGAAAATATGGGAAACAGATATTCAAAGTGTTCAGATACCTAATACTTTCTGCAGTGGCCCTTGAAACACATCAGATTAAAATCTTGAAATACAAACACTCAATAACTAAAGAGACCTAATACACTGAATATGGACCTTTTATAACCTCAGACTCAAATCTTAGAACCACAGACCACAAGTGTTTTGATAACTCAGACCCTGAATTCATGACCCACCCCATCAGAATCAGTCCTTGGGACAAACACCTCACCCTGACCACAGACTTCAAAAAAACCCTCAAAATGTTAGTGATCTCTCATCCTGACCACAGATGTCTTCAGATTCAAACTTCAGAGCACAGAAAATAAACACACTGCTCTCATTCCCTGAACACAGATCCACGAATATCTTTGAATCAAATGCCTTCAAATCCGGCCCTCAAATAATTCAGAGACTTCATTCTCTGAACAAATCTCCATTGCCACAAACTCCAGTCTCCAAACATGGACACTCCAAGAGTTCAGTGATATCACATTCTTGACAGAGACACCAGATAAATTCTCAAAGATCTCAAAGACCCCACACCTTGAACACTGACTCAAATACCCTAGGCTCCAACCTTGGAACAGAGAAAAAAGCAATGTGACCACTCAACCCGCACGACACCTCCAAATACTTCACTCAATATTTGGAACTCAGTTCCCCAAGTGTTCATTAAAAAAAAACAATCAATCAACAAACAAACAAACAAATTAAAAAAAACAGATCCACAACACGAATTTCCAAACACTTCAGACTCAAATGTGACACAATGCCCAGAAGATTTTCAACTGAATACAGATCATGAATAATTCAGACTCAAATTGTGGTCACAGTTTCTCAACAAGTGATCTTACTTCTGCTCACATAATTCATATATCACACATTCAAATATTAAAATACAGACTTAGAGCTCACATCCTGAACACTGATTGAAATACCTCAAACTCAAACTTAGAAACAGAGACACACCTCAGGATTCAAAGACCTCACATTCCACATACAGAATGCAAGTATCTCAGATTCAATTCTATAGGAAAAAAAAATTTAATGAGTTCAGAGACCTTAAAACCTGGACACAAATCCCCAAATACCCTAGGTTCAAACCTTGGAACATATATACTCAATAATTTTCACACTCTGAAAACAGTCCTGCAAATATCTCAGAAGACATAGACTTTACATCTGAAATATAAATCCCCAAATACCACAAACTCAAATATTGAAACAGAACCTCCATGAGTTTCAGAGACCTCACAACTAGAAAAGGCATTCCTAAACACCTCAGTTTCAAACCCATGATATAAACCTTCAAAGAATTTGAGATCTTATAACCTGTATACAGAATGCCCATGCGTCACACTGAAATATCAAAATACAGATCTGAAAGACTTGTAAATGCTTATTATGAACACAGACCACAAATATCTCAAACTCAAACTTTAGAACAAAGATTTTCAATAATTCTGAAGACCAAAACCCTAAACAAAGACCCACAATCAGGGCTGGAGTTAAAGCTCAGTAATAGAGTGCTTGCCTCACACGTGTGAGGCCCTAGGTTCAATCCTCAGCACCACATTGGAAAAATAAATAAATAAAAATAAAGATATTCTGTCTATCTACAACCAAAAAAAAATTATAAAAAAGACCTGCAATCATATCAAACTCAGAATTGTACATCATAGACTCTCAGAATTCAGAGACTTCACACTCTAAACACAAAACACCAAATACCTCAGGCTCAATTCTATGAATAAAGACCTTCAAAAAGTTAGAGATCACAAAATGATTCAGATTCAAACACTGAAACACATTTAATTAGTTTAGAGACCTCTGACTCCCCCGCTCAGAGACTCCTAAACACATTTGATTCTAAAGTAGGAAAAGAGGTCCTCAGAGATATTAAAGATAATGCACCTACATATAAATGCCCCAATACTGCTGAATATAGGAAAAGTAAACTTTCTCTCCCTATTTAACACTCAATATTTTACTTCTGATACCAGATATATGGCAGTTGTGTGTGTGTGTTTGTGTGTGTGTGTGTGTGTGTTGAGTGTGTTTTGGTACACATCAATTCCTAGTGGATAACACTGTCTACTCAGAGTTATAATCAGATCCTGCAACTTAAGGGCTCAGTCCCACAAAGCTGCCTCTCACTTCAGATGGCCAATTGCAAAGCCGGCCTCTAGTACTTCTGTTGTATTGCCATAAATTGTAGGATCCCATGACCTCTCCCTGGGTTCAATAATTTGCTTGAATGACTTATAGAATTCAAGGAAACATTTTCTTACATTTACAGGTCTTAAAAATAAAGAACATTACAAAGGATACAGATGAACATCCAAAGAGGTACAAAGGGCAAGGTATGAGAGGGGGGCAGAGCTTCTATTTCCCATCCTGGTACTGAAGTCCCAGGTACCTCCATGTGTTTAGCAACCTGAAGCCCTCTGAACCCTCTTATTCTGGGGTTTTATGAAGGCTTCATTATATATGGATTATTGATTAAATCACTCAAACATTATTCCTCTTTCCCTGGAGGTTAGTTGTTTGTCTGAAAGTCTCTAATCATTGTCCCTTTCTGACCAACCTTCATTAAGAGGCTATCCAGGGAACAAACTGCCATCAGTCATCTCATTAGCATACAAAAAGGCACTGATCGCTTTGGAGATCCCAAAGGCTTTTTTGGGAGAAAGGAGAAACCATACACACACACACACACACACACACACACACACACACACACACACACGAACATATATGTATGTATGTGTGTGTGTGTGTGTATATATTTATATATATCTTATTATGTCAAAACCAAACACACAAATCTTGAAGCACTGAGAATCAAGTTTAGAGACTGTGAATTAAAATATCCCTCACCATAACAGCAAAAGCAGCACTAAGAGTGAAGTTTACAACACTAAACTATATATGTATGATAAATATAATTTATAGAACCTACATAAAATAGAAAGTTTTCAAATAAATTACCTAATGATACATCCCAAGGACTTAGAAAGGCAAAAACAAACGAAATCCAAAATTAGTAGAAGGAAAGAAATAACAAAGATCAGAGCAGAAATACAAAAAAATGAGATGAAACCTATAATACAAAAGATCAGTGAAACAGAGTTGGTTCTTTTAAAGGACAAATGTAAAGTCAGGCACTGGTGATCCAAAGGAGGCAGATTAAAAGCAGCTAAACAAGGCTTTATTGAGATTCACTCCTGGGTGACTCTCCAGTCCAACAGACTGGGTCTGCGGGAAATCGCACTCAGGCTCAGCTGGGTTAGAATTTTATTGGGCTTAGGGCAGGAAGGGAGAGCTTGGGACAGGAAAGGGAGGTTTTTAGAGTCCCTTGTCCTCCTGGGGTTGGTTGGGGCATCTTGCTGAGATCCCTGTCCTTCCAGGATTGGTCAGGAGACCCTGCTGATTGACAGGTAGTTATGAGACACCATCAGAGCTTGTCTGTTGGTGTCTGATTGGTTGTTCTTTTGTGCGCACGGGATGCCTCATGCTTTGTTCTCTTAGCACCTCAAACCCACCTAACATCCTGGCCTTTTGGATGATATAGAGTGCTGAATTACATCTGGCTACTTACTGCTGGCTAGGGGTACTGGGGGGGGGGGAAGGGGAGTGGCTTGGGTGTTGGTTCCTTGGGGAGGTGACTGTAGGGGCCTAGGAGCATCTGGTTGTAGGTCACTCTGGCAATCTCACCCACGTACTTTTGAGCGAACCTGAGGAGGCAGGGGGCAATCATTAATAAAAGCCCTATGACTAATATAGGAATGGGAATGGGAGTAAGCCACGTAATGAGGTTAGAGTTTAGCCAACCTGGCCAAGGGTCATTTGATTGTTGCTATTTATGCCTTTCACCCAAATGACAGAGGGTGCCGACATTCTTTTTGACCAATCCAGTTTCATTGATATAATAGCAGCATTCTTCTTTCAGAAATAGACATGTTCCTCCTTTGCCTACTGTCAGGAGATCTAGGGCTCGATGGTTCTGTAATGAAACTTGGGCAATAGATGTTATTTTCCTTTGTAGGGAAGTGAGAGAGGCAGCCAATGCCTCTACAGCTTCCTGAAGTTGTTGTTCAAGCTTCTGAATAGCTGTTACTGCATAACCAAGTCCTCCTGCCCCCAGTTTGGAGGCAGCAAGGGAGGAGGCCAGGAGTCCAACTACTACTGGTAGAAAGGTGACCCGTCTTGCCCTTGAAAGGGAATTAGTAATAAGCCATGTTAATTTAGCCTCACTGTACAGAGTTAACTGAGGAACCAAGATGGAAGGAACACAAAAAGCAAAGGGCATACTGAGGCTTAGATTTTTTTGTTAGGGTACTATTGCACCAGGAGAAGAACCTCAGTAGAGCAAAGGTTGGGGAAGAGATTTGATGATCTAGTCACAGTGTGCTGAACCAGAGGTAGTGTAGCATCAGGGGAAATTCCCTGATGAGTTATGAAAAAGAGGTACTTCTTCAAAGGCTGGAGAGGGGGGCCCTTGGAGTGTGGTTGAGGTATGGAGAGGAAAGTCAATGGGAAGCACAGTTAATCGCAGTCAAAGTTGTATGATCCAAACTTGCGCAGAGGAAACAGTCTGAAATGTTATTAACTTTGGATACATTGAGAAGCTGAAGGCCCTGACTAATGTATTAGGGCCATCCATGAGAAAAGGTCAGCTTTAAGATGTGCAACTACATCCAGCTGGTGTTGGAGTTCCCTCTCTTGCTCCTGAATGGTTATGTGAATTTGAGGGAACACTTGTATATAAGTTATCTAGATTCTGATAGAGGCTGAGGAGTATTTGTCAAAACCCCAAGAATAAAATTTACCTTCAACACCAGAAGCCCATTTCAGGTCCTATGGGTCCCAAATAGTTAATTTGTATGTCGTTTCTCATAGCAAGGCTTATCTAGGAAGCATTTCTTGCATGAGTTATAAGGGCACCCGCCATAGGTGTTAGGCCAACACTTACCAGATTCCTCAGTTTGGTCTGATATGAAGCATAGCATTGCTGCACATAGCTGAGATGAGGTGGCTCAGTTGAATCCAGTAATTTTAAGGGTGACTGCCTGATTGTAGCTAGTGGAAGGACAATCACCTTGACCCATAAACTGAGAGCGGGTGGTGCCATCCTGCTGCCATGTTTCTTGGATGTAGAAGCACCATCTGTGGGTTGGGATAGAAGCTTGAGAGAGATTAATGATTAGTGAAAGAACAAGAGGGTTGGTGAGAAACCTTGAGTTTGGTGGGCCCCAGTGTGGTGGAAGGAAGTCCAGGACCGGACATTTGGAACAGGCACCTTTTTAAGGCAGGAGACATGGTACCAGGAGGAGTGGCTCGAAAGCTTGGCCGCCGTTGGGGTAGTAAGTATATGACTGTTTAGGGTCCCCATCCAGCGAGGTTCCAATGATTGAGGATGCAGTTCCCGAAGTAAGACTGCATCACCCTGTTGAAGAGGGTCTGATTCAATTTGTGCTTGTGCTGGTATTGAGGCAATGGATGGCGCAGGAAGGCACTGGTCTGCGTGTTCCCTTGGGAGTTTGTGTAGAAGTGTGAGATAGGGCAGGTAGGACACAAGGGGAGGAGAAGTGATTGGAAAGTTTTGGTTGATTAAGAAAGGGTGCCCATAAAGTAGCTCAAAGGGGCTAAGGCCTGAGGGGGCTCTAGGGGATGCCCAAATTCAGGTGAGGGCCAACAGCAGGAGATTGGGCCAGGAGAGCCTGAGTTCAATAGCAAGTTTAGGGAGATGATCCTTACCCAAGGATTGGGTTCTATTGGGTTCTATAGGGGATGTGGAGTCTCCAAGTGGTATTGAGGCCTTTGGAGACTAGTTGAACAACCTGAGAAGTGAAGGCTGGACCATTGCCTGACTGGATGGAGGTGGGAAGTCAGAATTGCAGAATGATCTGCTTGATGAGCATGGAGGCAACGGTGTCAGCAGTTTCCCTGGAGGTAGGGAAGGCTTCTATCCAACCTGAAAAAGTATCAACCAAAGTAAGGAGGTAGCGAAGCTTTTTGTTCCTAGGCATGTAAGTGGAGTCAATCTGCCAGTCTATGCCTGGATGGTGGCTCCTCATTTGATGCATGGGGAGTTTAGGTTTGATGTCCCCTTGTGGGGATACTGTAGAGCAGACAGAACAAGTGGAGTAGACCTGCTGAAGAGTAGTTCTTATTCCTGGGAAGTAAAAGAGGAGTTGTAAAAACTGGAAAAGGGGTTTGGGAAGGGAGAGGGAAAGAAAGAGCAGCTTAGGAATTTCCTGGTTTGTTTGAAGGAGAGGGTGGACTTTAATACCTATGGGAGAGGTCTGAAAAGCCCTCCCAGGTTTTGGCACCAGATAAGGTCAGGCACTGGTGACCAAAAGGAAGCAGATTAAAAGCTGCTGAACAAGGCTTTATTGAGATTCTTTCCCAGGCGAGACTCAGTCCAAGAGAGCAGGTCCAGGGGAATCGCACCCAGGCTCAGCCGGATTGGAATTTTATTGGACTCAGGGCAGGAAGGGAGGGCTTGGAACAGGAAAGAGGTTTTTAGAGTCCCTTGTCCTCCTGGGGTTGGTCGGGGCATCTTGCTGAGTTCCCTGTCCTTCCAGGATTGATCAGGAGACCCTGCTGATTGACAGGTGGTTATCACTGCTTGTCTGTTGGTGTCTGATTGGTTGTTCTTTTGTGCATGCGGGTTGCCTGGTGCCTTGTTCCCTTTGCCACCTCAAACCCACCTAACTATAATCAAATTTGCAAAACTTTAGCTATATTAATGAAGGAAAAAGAGAGAAGACTCAAATAAATAAAATTAGAGATGAAAAAAGGAGACATTACAATTGATCTTGAAGAAATTCAAAGCAACACAGGGATTATTTTGGAAAACTATGTGCTAACAAATCTAGAAGAAATGGACACATTTCTGAACACATGTGACCTACCAAAATTCAACCAAGAGAACATAAAAACCTGAATTAGACCAATAAGAATCAATGATTGAATCACTAATAGAAGTCTACCAATGAAGAAAAACCCAGGACTAGATGGCTTTATTGCTTAATTTTACTGAACTTATAAAGAATTTACAGCAATTCTTCTTAAAATATTCAATAGAACTGAAAGTGAGAGAACCATTTCAAATTCATTTTATGAGGCCAGCATTATCTTGTTACCAAAACCTGACAAGAACACAAAAACAACAAAAAAGAAAACTATAGGTCAACATCCAAGATGAACATAGATGAAAAATCCTCAGCAAAATAGTAGCAAATGTAACTCAACAACAAATCAAGAAGATCACTCACCGTGACCAAGTTGATTTTATGTGAGGAAGATGATTCAACATATGCAAATCAATAAATGTAATACATCACATCAATGTAATGAGGATAAAAAATCATATGATCATCTCAATAGATGCAGAAAATCACTTGATAAGATTTGACATCCTTTTATGATCAAAGCCATGAATAAATTAGATGCAGAAGGATCTTAGGTCAAACACAATAAAGGCTATATATGACAAACTCATTGCCAGCATAATACTGATAGGGAAAACCTAAAGCATTTCTTCTAAGATCAGAAACAAGACAAGGGAGTCTACTCTCACTGCTCTTATTGAAAATAGTACTGGAAATTTTAGCTAGAGCAATTAGACAAGAAAAAAGGAATAAAAGTAATACAAACAGAAAGGGAAGAAGCCAAATTATTTTTGTTTGAAGATGATATAATTATTTATAGAGAAAAACTTAAAGACTGGACCAAAAGACTATTAGAATTGATAAATTAATTAATTAAAGTAGCAAAATACAAAGTCAACATACAAAATTCAGTAATTTCTCTATACACCAATAATGAATTGGGTGATAAATCATGAAAATAATCCCTTTCATAATAGGTACAAAATAATAAATTATCTGGGAATAAACTTAATCTAAGAAGTGAAATATATCTACAATGAAAATTACAAAGCACTGGTGAAAAGAACCCAAATAAGATACACACACACAAATACACACGAAAAGACCTCCCATGTTTTTGGACTGGAAGAATTACTATTGTTAAAATGTCCACACTACCCAAAGTGATCTACAAATTCAATATATTCCCAATCAAAATGCTAATGACATTATTCACAAGAAGGAAAAATAAGGCTAACATTCTTTTTATGGGAGCAAAAAAACAACCTAAATAGCCAAACAATTGTGAACAAAAAGAACAAAGCTGCAGAGATCACATTACCTGATTTCAAGATATAGTGCAGAACCATAGTAATCAAAACAGCATAGTATTGGAGTAAAGCAGACATACACAGAAATAGAACAGAATAAAGATACCAGAAATAAATCCATGCATTTATAGGACACCAAAAACATACATTGGAAAAAAGGACAGACTCATCAAAATATGATGCTGGGAAAACTAGGTATCCACATGCAGAACATTGATACCCGACTCTTATCTCTCATCCTGTACAAAATCAACTCAAAATGGATCAAAGACCTAAGTGGAAGACCAGAAACTCTGAGAAGAAAACACAGAGAAGTACTTCAAAACACTGGTACAGGTAATTATTTTCTGAAGAGAACCCCCAAAGCACAAGAAATGAAAGCAAAAATTGACAAATAGGACTACATCAAACAAAAAAGCTTCTGCACAGTAAAGAAAATAATCAACATAGTGAACAGACAGCCTACAGCATGGGGGAAAGTATATGCCAACTATTCATCTGATGGAGGGCTAATTCCCCAAGTATATAAAGTACTCAAAACACTTATCAAAACCAAGCAATCAAATTAGAAAATATGCAAATGACCTGAATAGAAATTTCTCAAAAGAAGAAACACAAATGTCCCACAAATATATGAAAAAGTGCTCATATCATTAGCCATCAGAGAAATGAAAATCAGAACTACAAGGAAATACCTCCTCATCCCATTTAAAATTGCTATGATAAAAATAATAGCAACAAATGCTGGCAAGGATGTGGAGAAAAAGGAACTCTGAAACACTTTTGATGGGAATGTAAATTGGAACAACCTTTGTGGAAAACAGCACAGATGTTCCTCACAAAATGAAAAATAGAACTACAATATGACTTAGTTATTCCACTCCTGGGATCATAACTGAAGGAAATGAAATCAGCATACCAAAGAGATACCTGCACACCCATATTTACTGTGGTCTTGATTCACAAGAGCTAAGCTAGGCTAATCAGCCTAGATGTCCTGAAACAGATGAATGGATAAAGAAAATGTGGTATATATGTATAATAAAGTATTATTCAGCCATAAATAAGAGTGAAATCATGTCATTTGCAACAAAATAGATGGAATTGGAGGGCAGTAAGTGAAATAAGCCAGACACAAAAAGACAAGTGCCACGTGTTCTCTTTTATATGTGGAAAATAAAAGTTGATCTAAAGGTAGAATAATAATTGCTAGAGATTAGGAAGGATGTAGTGGGTGGGAGAGGAGGGTAGTAAAAAGGTGGTTGGATATTATCAGTGCACACTGTGTGCATGTATGAAAATATCACACTGAATTTAATTAATATGTATGATTAATGTGTTAATAAAAAATAAACTCAAATGCAAACTTAGGAACCAAATCCCCAAAGAGGTCAGATATTTCCAGCCTTGAAAAAGACTCCAAACCCCTCACACCTCTGAACACATACCATAGAGCATTTCATGTCATCACAACCCAAATACAGACCTCTGAACACTGGTGATTCAATATTTGGAGCCCAGACCCTCAATGAATTCAATAGACCTAACACCAGTACACGACCTTACAAACACCTGACTCAAACCTTGTGACACAAAGCCTAAAAGACTGCAGAGACACACTACATACAGACTCCAAATGCCTCATTTGTAATTTTGGACCACAGACCTTCAATGAGTTCAGGGAACTTTCTCTTTTGAAAAAATAACCCACATATGGCATATAAACATTAAAACACAGACCCTAAAAGATATGTGAGTTCTCACACCCAGAAAACAGTTATAAAATACCTGCATCTCAAATCTTAGAACACAGACCCTCAAAGATTACACAAAACTGAAATTCTAAACATAGATGTGGAAATACGTCAAATCTATTGCTACAGTGCATAGACCCTCATAGACTTCAAAGATCTCTCCCTCCAAAACAGATGTGCAAATACCTCAAACTCAATCTTATAAAAAAAAAACTTCAAAGAGTCAGGTACCTCTTATCTTGACTGCATACCACCAAAGACCTAAGACCCTGTAGGGATATAATAATAACCCCCATACGTTCTTAGCTGGAATGAACATGTTACAAAATAATAGATTCTTATGAGATCAGGCATGTTCAGAGTGGTACCAGTGACATTCTTCACAGAACTAGAAAAAAACATTTCACTGGGAAGAATAAGAGGCTGAGAATAGCTAAAGCAATCCTGAGCAAGGAGAGCAATGCTAGAGGCATGAAATTATACTACAGAACTATAGTAACAAAACCAGCACTAAATCAGACATGACAACCAATGAAATAGAATAGAAGACATAGAAATGAATCCACACAGGTACAACCATCTGGTGCCGAAAACATACATAGGGGAAAAGATAGGCTTTTTAACAAATGGCACTGGAAGAACTAGATATCTGTAGGTAGAAGAATGAAATTAGATCTCTATCTCTCACCCTGCATAAAAGTAAACTCAAAGTGAATCAAAGACGTAGGAATTAGACCAGAAACTATGAAACTGCTAAAAGAAAATGTAGGCGCAACACTCCAACATATTAGCACAGGCACCAACATCTTTAGCAAGATCCTTAATGCACAAGAAAAAAACCCAAGAATCAGTAAGTGGAATGAAATTAAATTAAAAAGCTTCTGCACAGCAAAAGAAACAAGAATGTGAAGAGAGAGCCTACAGAATTGGAGACATCTTTTCCACCTGCTCCTCAGAAAGGAGATTAATGGGTAAAATATATAAAGCACTCGAAAAACTTAACACCAAAACCCCAAATAACTCAACTAATAAATGGGCAAAAGAAATAAACAGATACTTCTCAAAAGAAGAAATACAAATGGCCAACAAATATATG
Source organism: Ictidomys tridecemlineatus (assembly GCF_052094955.1). Taxonomy (NCBI): domain Eukaryota; kingdom Metazoa; phylum Chordata; class Mammalia; order Rodentia; family Sciuridae; genus Ictidomys; species Ictidomys tridecemlineatus. The sequence goes on from NC_135493.1 coordinate 86,324,990, forward strand.
AAAAAAATTCAATATTTTTAGCAATCAGGGAAATACAGATCAAAACTGTATTGAGATTTCCCATGTTCCCCCTCCCTACCCCACTATGAGTCAGCCTCCTTATATCAGAGAAAAACATTTGGAATTTTTTTGGGGGGAGGATTGGCTAACTTCACTTAGCATTATCTTCTCCAATATCATCTCACTCCAATCAGAATGAAAATTATCAAAAATACAAGTAATAGTAAATACTGGCAAGGATGTGAGGAAAAAGGTACACTCATACTTTGTTGGTATGACTGAAAATTAGTGCAACCACTCTGGAAAGAAGTATGGAAATTCCTCAAAAAAACTAGGAATGGAACCACTGTATAACTCAGCTATCCCACTCCTCAGTATTTATGCAGAAGAACTAAAATCAGCATACTATAGTGATTTAGCTACATCAATACTTACAGTAGCACAATTCACAATAGCCAAGTTATGGAATCAACTCAGATGCCTGTCAATAGATGAATGGATAAAGAAAATGTGGTATATATAAACAATGGAATTTTACTCAGACATAAAGAAGAATGAAATTATGGTACTTACTGGTAAATGAATGGAACTGGAGAACATCATGCCAAGTTAAATAAGCCATGTATATCTATAAAGCATTAAATTAATAAAACTATAAATAAATAGAAGGAAAACCAGTAGAGTAGAGGAAATGAGACAAGAGGAGGGAGGATGAAGGGGAAAGAGGACTGAATTGGAGCAAATTATATTCCATGCTTGTATAATGATATAAAAAAGGAACCCCAATATTGTGTATAACCATAATGAATTAATTAATTTAAAAAATTCACCACAGCCCTGAAAATAGATTAAAAAGAAAATAAAACCAAACTTAAGTTTATTAACATGTATCTTCTATATATATGGGGGACATCCAAAGAATAAGTAGTTCTCAAAGAGGTGCTTTGAATTCTAGCTTCTACAGCATTTAAAAAAAACCAGTAAATTTTATAGAAGTGACAAAAGAAATGAAAAGGACTGTGAGTGTTTACTGGCAGCAACGTGGGGAAAGGCAAACAAATGGCAGATGAAGGTCAGTTAGCAAAGCCTGCCAATATAAATTCCTCTGGAATCATCTCCAGGCTGATGAAGATCTAAAGCAGCTTTCAGCAGTTAGCCTTTGTTCTCCCTGGTGAATGCAGGGAGGGAATGAAGGATACCTTTATTCTTTGTAAATCTATGTTCAGCTTTTTGGCAAACAGAAAGAGGGCAGAGGTCTCCTTGGTGTCTGTTTTCTTCTTAATTGTCTTTAGCTCAAAAATACCTCAGATTTCGCAGGGGCATATTCTGGCCTCCCACAAAACTGACCTGGTAACTTCCAAGCATTCAGAATACTCACACCCTGAATAAAGACCTCTGGAAGTTCATATTCAAAATATGTACCAAAACCTCAATGATTTTAGAGCCCTCATATTTTAAAGACAGATCCCTAAATATATCAATTAAAACTTGAAGGCAGACATCCTCAGAGAGTTCAGAGATTTCTCATAGAGTCCATAAACACCTCAGACTCAACCTTGGGATACAGAACTTAAAAAAACAAAAACAAAAACAAAACAAAACAAAACAACAGGACTTTATGCCCTCAAGTAGGATACCAAATAACTCAGGAGCAAATTTAGGACACAAATACTTAAAGTATGCAGTGACTTCATATCTTGAACACTTGCCTTAAACACTTTAGATAAAAACTTTGAAAAACAGAACCTCAGTGAGTTTAGAGACATCTAACTCAAATTATTTTCCTGATATACTTAATACTCAAGTAATGGAAGACAAACTCTCAATGATATCACATTCTTCAAACTGTGAATGCAGAACCCCAAATCCCTCAGATTCAGTCTTGCAATACAGATGATAGAGAAAAACAAACACACACACACACACACACACACACACACCCAAAAAACAATTTAAAATGTAAATACTAACACAGAAATGCCTCAGACTCAAATTCTGGATGTAGAAACCCTCAAAAGTTTCAGAGATCTGGATGTGGTGGTATGTGCCTCTAATTACAGTGACTAGGGAGGCTGAGACAAGAGGATCTCAAGTTTGAGGCCAGTCTGGGTAATTTAATGAGATCCTGTCCCAAAATTTTAAAAAATGGCTGGGGATGTAACTCAGTGGTAGATTACCCCTGGGTTCAATCCTAGTAAAACACACACACACACACACACACACACACACACACACACACAGTTTCAGAGAACTCACACTCTGAACACATACCTGCATATACACCAATCTCTGACCTTATTATATAGCCCTTTATAGAATTAAAAGACCTTACATTCCAAACTCATACCCCAACAGTTCTCACTCCTATTTAAAAAGTACCTTAACGAGTCAGAGGCCTTGTATGCTGAGCAGACTCACAAATATCTCAGGTATATTAACAGATCCTATAAAATTCCAGATACCTCATAGATTAAGCACTGACCCCCAATTCCTCTGATTCAAACTTTGGAACACAGCCAAAAATTTCAGAGACACTACATCTTCACCACAAATCCCTGAATAGCATAAACTCCAAACTTGGAAAAGAAACCCTCAAAGTAGTCTGAGACTTCACACCTTGCTCATTGACTTCCAAAAACTTTCAGACACACTTCCAAATTGACTAAAAGCCTAAAACACAGACACTGAGTGATTTCAGAGACTTAACACATGAACCCAAGTCCTCTGTTTCATTAGTCTGAAGCCTGAGAATGCAGGTGCTTCAAGACTTTCAGCTCTGAACACACATCAAGCAATCCTTGAAACGAAAACCCTTAAGTCATTGATAGACTTCACATGCAGATTATAGACCCCCAAAATTCATCAGTGAGAAACCTTGGAGCACAGTTAATAAATTTGGATATTTCTTACTTCTTGATCACAGACCCCTATATTTTAGTCAGCATTTTTATCAATGTGACTAGAGGAGGAAAAGTTTATTTGGGGGCTCACAGTTTCAGAGGTCTGGGTCCATAGATAGCAGGCTCCTTTCCTTGGGGTTCAAGGTGAGGCAGGACATCATGGCAGAAGAGTATGGCAAAGAGAAGCAGCTCAAATAATGATCAGAAAGGGGTGGGGGGAGGGAGGGGGTGAGGGAGGGAGGGAGAGAGAGAGAGAGAGAGAGAGAGAGAGAGAGAGAGAGATATTGATTCCACTCACCAGATACAAAATATATACCCAAAAGGCACACACCCAATGCCACCTCCTCCATCCACACCCTACCCACCTTCAGTTACCACTCAGCTAATCCCATCAGGGAATTGATTTACAGTTGAATTAAGGCAATCATTTCACCTCCAGACCTTCATGCATTGTCTTACATGTGAGCTTTGGAGGGGACACCTCACATCCAAACCATACCACCCCAGAACCCGTGTTCAAACCTTGAAACATAGAATCTCAAGAATTCATAGAGCTTATTCTCTGAACATTGACCACCAACTATTCAGCTATCTCATACTCTGCACATTGATCCCCATGTGCATTAGAAACTTAGGGACACAGGCCTCAATGAGTTCAGAGAACATGTCTACATAACACAGGCCTCCAAATCCCTCATAACCAAGCCTGAGTGACTTTTCAAATTTCAAGCACCTCTTTATCTGCACAAAGACCTCCAGATATCTCAGATTTAAACCTTCATTAAATGACAGAGGCATATAAGTACCTCACATCCAAATCTTACAACATAGTTCCTTAGGGCCTGCAGAGACCTCACCTGGAAAACACAGATTCCCAAATACTTCAGATTAAAATCTTTGAACACAGACTCTCAAAGATATCAGATATCTCACACTATGAACAGACATGTCTAAACAACTCAGACAAAAATCTTGGAACACAGAACTTTGAGTTCAAGGACCTCACTCTGAATGCAGAGTAAAAAATTGCCTCTAACGCTTCCAAAACATGGGATCAAAGCCTAAAATTTCAAAGGCTTAACGTCTTGATCATAGACTCCCAATTAGTTCAAATATTACAATGTAGACTCTTAAAAAGTTCAGAGGCCTCATACCCTCAACACAGTCTACCAATTTATCCCAGACTCAGGTCTGTGGATTGACCATGACATATTTCAGAGAATCTGAACACACACCCCTATCTCAGACTCAAATTGTAGAAAATATGCCCTTAGAGAGATCAGAGAACTTACACCCTGAACATGGACTTCCAAACATCTCAGACAATGAAACTTGGAATAAAGACCTCCAAAAAAAACCTCATGGATTTCTGATGGGTGTGGTGGCACATGCCTGTAATCCCAGTGTCTTGGGAGGCTGAAGCAGGAGGAGCACAAGTTCAAAGCCAGCCTGAGCAACTTAGAGAGAGATCCTGCCTCAAAATAAAAAATAAAAAGGGCTCAGGATGTGGCTCAGTGGTTAAGTGCCCTGGGTTCAATCCGTGGTACAAAAGTAATCTTCATGGACCTCACTTCCTGAACACAGCTTCTAATACTTCTAATACTTCAGATCCAAATATGGGACTCAGAATCTCTAAAAATGTTTTAAAATGCACACCTTGAGATCAGGCCACCTAATCCCTAAGACTAAAATTTTAGAACAAGAACTGAAAACTTCAGAGACTTCAACCCTTGAACTCACACCCCCAAATAACTCAGGCTGAAACCTCGTCACACAGTTCCTCTGAAAGCATAGAAACCTCACACCAGGAATGCAGACCTCCAAATATGTGAAACTTGAAATTTGGAAACAAACCTTCATAGATTTCAGAGACCTCTCACTCTGAGCAGAGACCCCCGCAAATGACTGAACATTAAATTGGAGACTCAAACATTAAATTGGAGTTACTAAAAACTTTGTGAAGTCTCATTCCCTGAACACAGATCCATAATGACATTAGATTTAAACCATACAATACAAATCCTCGAAGACTTCAGAGACCTCACACTGTTAACACAGATCATCAAATACATTAGAGTCAAAACCTTGAGTCATAGATGTCAAAGAGTTCAGAGACCTCACAGACTGAACACAGACCTCCAAACCCCTCAGAATCAAACCTCAGAACAGAGATTTTCAAAGTTTCAGAGACCTCATACCCTGATTACAGGCCCCCAAGTAACTGCAACTGAATCCCTGGAAGACAGACCCTGTAAAATCTCACAGATCTTATGCTCTTGAAACAGACTCCAAGTACTTCGCATTTTGAATGTGGAACACAAATCCTGCAAAAGTTCAGTGTCCTCATAACTGAAATTAGACCCCCACATATCTCAAACAGACCTCCATTGATTTCTGAGAAATCTCTCACTAAAAACAACATCCAGAAATTTCAGAGTTAAACTTTGAGTCACAGATTCTAAAACAGTTAAAACAGCACTCCCTGTGTACACATTCCTAGTTGCCTCATATTCAAACACTGGGACAGATCTTGAAAAAAATTCAGTAAACTTGCCCTTTGAGCATGGGTCCCTAACTATTTCAGAGTCAAATTTTCAAACATATATTTTCAAAGATTTGAGAAAATTTATAGCCTGAATTCAGACAAAAACTCTGGATACCCACACCTTCACAGAGTTTAAGGACATTTCAACTTTTATCAAAGATCCCAAATACCTCAGACTCAAACTTGTGACAAAATTAGGCTAAAATTTTAGATACTCCATACTTTAAATAAGACCCTCAAAGTATTCACACAAGTCACACCCTGAATGCTCAGTGTACATTGATCAGATTTTTTAAACCTTGGGATACCTCAAAGGTAAAGAGTAAACACATCAGTTTTCTTACACTTATGTTCATATATTTCTAAATTATTTCATTTTGTATAATTATGTTTTTAAAAAATAATCAAAATTTGTTTTCTAACAAGTGAAAACTTGGTGGAAAATTTAAAGTAGATATTTTTCACCATGAACAATTATTTTATATTATTATTAAAATTTAGTGAAGCAAAATAATTTTAACCATACCCCCCCCCAAAAAAAGAATTTCAGAGACCTCACACCTTCAATGTACATAAATTATTGAGGCCTGATACTCTCAACATTGATCCCACATAACTCAGAATCAAACCTAGGGACCTATAAATGGAAAATATCTAGGAAAAAAGATGATTCATTGTCTTTTGAGTTCTTTAAAATATGTTTGATACTTAAACATAAAAATTATAACACATGTGATAGTATTTTCGGTATATGTAGGTATAATATATAAGACAACTATAACATGAAGAAGGAATGGTTAAGATATCTAAGGTGGCAAAGTTTCTATATTCTAACTGAAGTGATAAAATATTGATTATAAGTGGAATGTGAAAAGTTAAGTATTTATTTTATTATTCCTAGAGCAACTTGCTAGAAAAGTATATACAAAGATACCGTCAAAATCACAACAGAGCCAGGTGCAGTGGCACATGCCTGTAATCCCAGAAGTTTGGGAGGCTGACACAGAAGGATCGGAAGTTCAAAGCCAGCCTCAGCAACTTAGCAAGGTCCTAAGAAAGTCAGTGAGACCCTGTGTCTAAATAAAATAATTTTAAAAAGGGTTGCAGATGTGGTTCAGTGGTTAAGCACCCATGGATTCAACTCCTGGTAGCAAAATAAACAAACAAACAAACAAACAAACAAACAAACAAATAAATAAATCACAATAGATTTATTAAATTGGAATACTGAAAGTTTCAAACAACTCAAAACAAGGCAGGAAAGGTGAAACAGAAGGATGCAAAACAGAAAGAAAAAAAACAGAAAACGAGTAATAAAATTATAGGTCGATATCCAAGTGTATCAGTAATAAATTTAAATGGCCTAAGTGTCTCAATTAAAAGAGATTGTCATGATGAATTAAAAGCCATGATATGACTATATGCTGTCTTCAGATATAGTCAACCCACATTCATTCATGGATTCAACCTAACCTGAATTGAAAATATTGAGAACAAAATTGTGTCTTAACTGAACATGTACAGATTTTTCCTTGTCATTATTTCATAAACAATACAGTATAACAACTATTTAATATAGCATTTGCATTGCATTAGGTATTGTAAGTAATCTGGAGATGATTTTAAAATATAGGAGGATATACATAGTTTAAATAAAAATCCTGCATCATTCTATGTAAGGGACTTAAACATCCTCAGATTTTGGTTTCCTGGGGGTGTGGGAGCATCTTGGAACTCAGTGGAAGAATCCCTCATGGATACCCAGGGATAACTGTATAATGGTATAGGTAAGATAAAAGTAAAAGGATGGCCAGTTTCAGTGTTTGACATAGAGATCTGGAAAAAATAACACTTTTAGGAGCTGGGATTGTGGCTCAGTGATAGAGCACTTGTCTCACATATGTGAGACCCTGGGTTTGATCCTCAGCACCACATAAAACTAAATCAGAGAAATAAAGGTATTGTGTCCAAATACAACTAAAAAGTAAATATAAAAAAGTAGCACTTTTATCCCTTCAAAAAAAATGCTAGAAAGAGCTGCAAAATAGCTTCTTGAAACTATCATTGAAATAAATTTTCTGGGAAAACAATTAACCTGGAATCTAAAGAGACTGCTACAGGGAGACACAGCACTTGAACACTGGATTACCTGGGACAGATGCTCATGCCTTATGTGCCAGTAAGAACATTCAAGTAGATATTTTTCATAAATTACCGGAGAGCTAAGTGGGGTTAATATGAGTGTGACGTCCTGGGGGCCCACACACATGGTAGTTTCTTATGCTTGCCAGTTTTTCCTCCAGTGATCCCACCAGGAAGGTGGGGAGAAGACTGAGGAAGGGAGAAAACACACTATTGAAATTACAACCAGATCAATCTCCTTAATCTCCCATACAAAACAAAAGCATTAATCCTCAGGCTGAAGATCAGTAAAACTTGTTGCCTGAGGTCTTTGGTGGAACCCAGTATGGCTGGGAGAAAATATGAAAGCCACCAATGAAACAATGCCCACCCACATCTTGCCTAGTGCCTGCAGATTAAGTCCTTTTTTTTTCTTTAAAAGAGCTGGGGAAAATGTGTCTGGGGGAAATTTGGCAGCAGCTGCGATTCTCCCCTTGTCCATATCTTGGAAGAACTTTCTCAAGATTTTCTGTGTGAGCTTAGTGGTATTTTTGGAAGAAAAGTCTGCAAGTATGTAGGGACCCCATATGACTGAGTCCCCTGGGAGTTTCATGTTCTCATTCTAACCAACCCCCAGTACCCAGGAATCAATAAAAAATTCTTTTTTTTCAAAAATTAATTAATTTATTTAACTGTTCTAATTTGTTATACATGACACCAGAATGCATTTCAATTAATAGAACAGAAATGGAGCACAATTTTTCATTTTTTCTGGTTGTGCACAAAGTAGAGTCACACCATTCATATATTCATACACATATGTAGGGTAATGATGTTCATCTCATTTCACCATCTTTCCTACCCCCATGCTCCCTCCCTTCCCCCCTCCCCTTTATCCAATCCAAAGTTCCTTCATTCCTCCTATGCTACCCCCACCCCCATTATAGATTAGTATCCATTTATCAGACAAAACATTTGGCCTTTGATTTTTTGGGACTGGCTTACTTCACTTAGCATGATATTCTCCAACTCCATTCATTTACCTGCAAGTGCCATGATTTTATTCTCTTTCATTGCTGAGTAATATTCTATTGTATATATATACCACAGTTTCTTTCTCTGTTCATCCATTGAAGGGCATCTAGGTTGGTTCCACAATTTAGCTATTGTGAATTGTGCTGCTATAAACATTGATGTGGCTGTATCTCTGTAATATGCTAATTTTAAGTCCTTTGTGTATAAACTGAGGAGTGGAATAGCTGGGTCAAATGGTGGTTCCATTCTAAGTTTTCTAAGGAATCTCCATACTGCTTTCCAGATTGGTTGCACCAATTTGTGGCCCCACCAGCAATGTAAGAGTGTGCCTCTCCCACCCCCCCACACCTCCCATCCTTGCCAACACTTATTGTTGCTTGTATTCTAAATAACTGCCATTATGAATGGAGTGAGATGAAACCTTGGTTTTGATTTGCATTTCTCTAATTGCTAGAGATGTTGAACATTTTTTTAATGTATTGTTGATTGATTGTATAACTTCTTCTGAGAAGTATCTGTTCAGTTCCATAACCCATTTATTGATTGGGTTATTTGTTTTTTGGTGTTAAATTTTTTGAGTTCTTTGTAAATCCTGGAGATTAGTGCTATATATGATGTGTGTGTGTGGTAAAAATTTGCTCCCATTCTGTAGGCTCTCTATTCACCTCACTGATTGTTTCTTTTGCTGAGAAGAAGCTTTTCACTATAGACTTATAGTATACCTGCAGGATTCCAATACCTCTCCCTTAAGGGGGAGATCAATATTAATAGATCCCAATGCAACAATATACAGCCTTAAACCAAATAGCTCATATTAAGACATTTACAGTTTTGTCACAATAGACAGAAATGGTGAGTTCAATTTTATCTACAATATAAACAGTAGGTTTGCAAAAGGGTGTATATTTTCTAATGGTGGACAAAGAGAGAATGGGGGGTGTTGGATGAGATGCTAAGGAGGTAGAAGGTGAGGATATAGAGTTTATTAGGTCTTAGGAAGCATGAAAGAGGAATCAATAGAGGTTGCCTAGTAGCAGGAGAAAACAGAGAAAGAGATTTTAGGGAGACAAGTAAGTGAGAAGATAACAGAGAGTACAAAAAAACAAACAAACATAAAAATTAAGGAAAAGAAAAAAAATTTAAAATAAAAGAGTATATAAGAGTATTAAGACATCCCAGTCCTCAGTAGCCTAATGCATTTAAAGGTCTTGGTTTCACAAGTGTTGGGAATGTTGGGGCGGGAAAAGAGAGAGAGAGAGAAAAAAAATCTCAAAGGAAAATTAAAGGATTGTTTCTGTTGGAGTTCAGTATCTTTCCTGCATCCCTTCTCATCCAGTAGGTGGGGTTGTCTGTTGTTTGCTGGTATGTACACCCTCAGGATGTGAAGGTTATTATGGTGGGAGGGTTGATCTTAGAGATGGAACTCCTGGAGGTAGGGTACAGTACTTGCCAGTCCCATTGGAAAACAGCATCCCAAGGATCTCCTTTGGGGCCTACTCGTGTGATGTGGGTGTCTGGTCTTATCTCTTTATATCATCAGTAGACCTCACAATTCCTGGTCTCTAATTTAGTCTCTAAACTGTATCTCATTCACCCCTCCCTTTCTATTCCCAATCAGGAAACTTTCTCTCTGGAGGTCTTGTGGGCTGCGCTCTGGGGACTGTACACTTGTCGCAGAGAGCTGTTTTATATTGGGTAAATCAGGCCCATGCTTTGTGATCTACATAGAGACTGGCCACGTAGCTGCAAGCACTGTGCTGGGTTAGTGGCTGTTGGGGAGAAGAGGGAGTTGGGGGACTATAGGTACCTTGCTATTGCTTCTAGGTCCCAGCTGGTGTCCAAAGCTGGAAGTTGCCCCAACTAAAGATGGCGATGGCAATAGCAAGGATAACCCAAAATGGTGAAGGTGTCCCAAGATGGAGGCAGCCACTTTCAGAGATGGGGTGTCGAGGCAGGCCAGGCAGTGGTGTTGGGAAGCGTGCTTGGAAATGTAGCTCAGTGGCATGCAGTACTGTGGCAGGTGGCTGTCTCCAGACCCTGTCTGGTGTCCCCAGGTGCAGGCTACTGCAGGGAGGGCACTATGATAGTGGTTGCAGTGTCCCAAGATGGAGGTGACTAGGAGAGCCCATGTTGGTAGATGGGGGTCCACACCAGAGTGGTGGCCAGGGGTCCTGAGCAGACACTGAGGCTGGGGACCTATGTAGACGCAGCAGCCAGGATTCCTGCATGGGAGCAGGTGTCAGGGGTCCTCTAATAACTCACAGAGAAAGAGTATTTCCACTGCTTGAGTCTCAGGTCACAGAGCAATAGGGAAAGCAACCTCCCTCTAGCCCACCATCTTCTTAAAATCTCAAAATTCCTTATTTTGTCTTTATACCAGCTTCTGGTACCGAGTAAGGAAATTCCTGAGTCCTGTTTCTCTGCTGGTGCCTTTCTCCAGATTTTGGGATCACACTTACCCTCTGATCTCAGTCTTCTGATGAGTCTAAGAAAAGCCAAAAATTTGCATTTTATCCATAGCTTCTTTTTCTTGTATGGAATAGGAGCAACATCTTTCTAGCTTTCCATCTCTGAACTGAATTTGTGGGAAATATGGTTTGTGTATATTTAACTTTGTAGGAAACTGCGAAGCTGTTTACCAGAATTACTTTACAATTTTGCATTCATGCCAGCTATATATGAGTGGTCCAGTAGTTCTATATCCTCGTATATCCTCACCTGTTCTTGATATCTTTTTGTCTTTTAGTCATTCAAAAAGAAGTGAAATGGGATTTCTTGTTGTAATTTGTATTTCCTAAATGATCAGTGATGCTGTGAATCTTTTCATGTGCCAATTTCCCATCTGTAGATCCACTTTTGTTTAGTGACCATGACTTTTGCCAATTTACAAGTTGGGTTTTGTGTTTTCTTTTTATTGAGTTCATAGGGTTCATTATATTTCCTGGATAGAACCCCTTTGTCAGATATATGATTTGCAAGGGTTTTCTCCCAATCTATAGTCTTTTTTTTTAAAGTTAGTATGGTTGGCCTTCCATATTTGTGGATTATGAACCAGTAGATTCAACCAACAGATAAGAAATATTTGGGGAAAACTGTACTGAACACATATAGATATTTTTATGGTCATTATTCCCTAAAATACACCGATGTGCCTAGTATTTACATTGTACTAGGTAGTATAAGTAATCTAGAGATGATTTAAAGTATCTGGGGGGATGCGTGTAGCTCATATATAAATATCCTGCCATTTTCTATAAAAGACTTGCACATCTGCAGAATGCTAGAAGCCAATTACAAGTGAGTAACCTTTAGTTTATAAGAGAAATAGAAATTTTAGATAAAAGATGTCCACACATACACAACAACCCACCGCAAAAAATAAACAAACAAAAAATGTACCAAGCCCAGGCAGTATCATTGGTGAATTCTACCAAATACTTAAGGGGGAAAAAAGGAATATTAATTTTAAACAGAATTTTCCAAGATATTGAAGAGGTGAAATACTTTCTTACTCTTCCTATGCAGACTCAATTTCCTTGATTTCATAATCAGATAAAAATATTAATAAAAAGGAAACTACAGATCATTATCCATCATAAATATGGATGCAAAAATTCTAAAAAAAAGATTTTAGCCAATTAAACTCAACAATATACAAAAAGGATAATACATTATGACTACTGGAATTTATCTCAGGAATGAAGGCTGGTTTAGTACCTGAAAATCAATCAATAAAATTCACTATACTAGCAAACTATAAAAGAAAAAATATATGGTGATTTTTAAACAAATATAGAATGTTGAATGCTTTTTCTGTAATATCAGGAACAAGACAAAATGCATCCAGGTTAGAAATGAAGAAGATTACATGTTCACAAATTATGCAATTGTTTACATAGAAAATATGATGGACCTGGGCTCTGGTTGTGACTCAGCATTAGAGAGCTCGCCTAGCACGTGCAAGGCCTTGGGTTTGATCCTCAGCACCACATAAAAATAAATAAAAGGTATTGTGTTCAACTACAACTAAAAAATAAATATTAAAAAATATTATGGACCTAATTAAAATAATTATAAGCCATGAAAACCAACAAGTGAGTTTGCCAAAGTTGCAGCATAACAAGATCAATATAAATAAATAAACTATTTTTTATTTTGTTAAAAAATGGCAGTATTATTTTTTTTTAGTTTTTTAGTTATAGATAGACACAATACCTTTATTTGTATGTGGTGCTTAGCATTGATCCCAATGCCTCATACATGCTAGACAAGCACTCTACCATTGAGCTGCAACCCCAGACCAATAAATTGTATTTCTATCTACTAACTGTGAAATATTGCTTAGAGAAATTAAGACCTAAATAAACAGGGCTATATCTCATTCATGGATCTGAAGACTCCATATTGTTAAGATTAATTCTCTCCAAATTGATCTATAACTTTAAAGCTTTATCAATAAAATTCCAGTAGTCTTTTTTTTTGGTAGAAATATACAAGGTAAATCTAAAATTCATATGGAAATGCAAAGGACCAAGAATAGTCAAAATAAGATTTCAAGAATTATTATAAAACTATATCACAATAGTGTGGCATTGGCATAATGATAGATAAATGGATTAGTGGAACAGAACTGATAGTTCAAAATAAACCTTTACATATAGGGACAACTGGGTTTTTTGGGTCAACATAGTTATTCCTTTGACATCATTTTTCTATCAAGGAAATGGATCATTACAAAAGATAAAGTTTTTGTTATACGATAATTTTTTTATCAAATTGTTTGTAATATGCCTGCCTTTTTTATGGTGTTCTCTTTAAGCTGCAGGGCAATACTGACCAAGGTATTGAAATCATATTTCCATTCCTTATCCAAGGTATAGTATCAATGCAGATTCCTTATCTGAACTTGCATCTTAAACTGGTGGGAAGGATTTGTAATAACATAGATAGTATACCTAGTTCAATCCATCACATGGGTACTTAAAAATGGTAACTTTCATTGACAATATTTTCCTCATAAAATAGATGGCAAAATTCTTACAGATATACATATAAATAGGAATTAATTTAGAAATAATCTCCCCTCATAATAACTAGGAGCAGAAACAAAGAATCCATAGCATGCATGAGATCAACTTATTGAAATATCTAACATTGACTGTGGGACAACTGGTTTTTGACAAAGGTATACACTTAGGCACATAAGAACCAACAAAGGATACCATGATCAAGGTCCCTTCACCAATTACCTGACTACCAGGGCACATGTGCATAAGAGGAAATTTGGCTGCAAGAAAGAAGTACAAAGCCAGATGAACTTTGTAGCATAGGTGAGATTCCTGCATACCATTAGTGATGAATGAGATGACAGGCATAGTTATAAAATAAGGCTTGGTTGTCACAGAAAAGTGAATCCAGTGACTTCTATATATAGAAAAGGAAAGGGCAACACTTCTGATAGTGGAGCTTCCAAGAAGGACAGAAACTTCCTTCCTGTCTGCTTGATTCAGATGAATCACCCAAATGCACTGATACTAAGTAATAGCTATCTGAATATATGTGTGTGCAGCAACTAAATGTTCATAAATAGTATTTGAAGGAGTTTACAGATTGTGTCAAAGTTTAAAATGACATGTTGTCAATCAAATTCACAGGATCTCTTGCAATCAGGAAAACTTTTGTCATATTTACCAGACAATGATTTAGAAAAACAATTTCAAAGATACTTTACAGTATTCATAATCTACTTATGCATTTATTATTGCTTACTATTGGTCAAAGGGCGTGGAAGAAAAGATTACCCTCTGACTCATAGCCTAAATCTCCAATCCTGGTGACCTCTGCAGTTTGCCAACATGCTTCTATGACTTAGCTCATCTTGTTCCTTCTGCCAGTCTTGCATCCTGCACATTTGGGTAGAAGGTGCTCATAGGACTGCTAAGCCTCTCCTTGGGCTAAGGGGTTCAAGGAAGTTAGTGGACCTATGAGGCATTGCAATGTAAAGAAACTAGAAAGGCAATGGAATAAGAGAGACACAGGTTTAATTTCTGGAATATATTGCCAGATGGTATTGACATTGGACAAATTGTAAATACCCTCAAGCCCTGATTTCATCAGATGGGGATTTTTTCCCCTGAAGAAGTAATTAAAGAAGTGGGTAGGGAATGATCCCTGAGAATGTTTTCCATAACATGAATGATAAAGTTAATGTGGAATACATATATATGAAAAGATATGCACTAAAATGCCAAATAGAATATAGTTGTATAGTTTCTTTTTAAAAATTTTTTATTTGTTCTTTTAAGATATACATGAGAGTAGAGTGCATTTTGACATACATACCTTAATGAATGCCGGAATTCCAGAGTTATTTCTTAATTCTCTTTCTTTTTTTTTGTGGATTTATTTTTCTGAGCCAGAATTCATTGAATGACAATGTTCAACTTTATTATTTATCAAAAATACAAATTTGAGGGGCTGGGATTGTGGCTCAGCGGTGGAGCACTCCCCTAGCGTGGGCAGGACCCGGGTTCCATCCTCAGCAATACATAAAAATAAAAGCATTGTGGTTTTTTTTTCCATTTTTTATTAGTTGTTCACAACATTACAAAGCTCTTGACATATCATATTTCATATATTAGATTGAAGTGGGTTATGAACTCCCAATTTTTACCCCAAATGCAGATTGCAGAATCACGTCGGTTACACATCCACAATTTTACATAATGCTCTATTAGTAACTGTTGTATTCTGCTACCTTTCCTATCCTCTACTATCCCCCCTCCCCTTCCCTCACATCTTCTCTCTCTACCCCATCTATTGTAATTCATTTCTCTCCTTGTTTATTTTCCCATTCCCCTCACAACCTCTTATATGTAATTTTGTATAGCAATGAGGGTCTCCCTTCATTTCCATGTAATTTCCCTTTTCTCTCCCTTTCCCTCCCATCTCATGTCTCTGTTTAATGTTAATCTTTTCTTCCTGCTCTTCCTCCCTGCTCTGTTCATAGTTGCTCTCATTATATCAAAGAAGACATTTGGTATTTGTTTTTTAGGGATTGGCTAGCTTCACTAAGCATAATCTGCTCTAGTGCCATCCATTTCCCTGCAAATTCCATGATTTTGTCATTTTTCAGTGCTGCATAATCCTCCATGGTGTGTAAATGCCACATTTTTTTTATCCATTCATCTATTGAAGGGCATCTGGGTTGGTTCCACAGTCTAGCTATTGTGAATTGTGCTGCTATGAACATCGATGTGGCAGTATCCCTATAGTATGCTCTTTTAAGGTCTTCAGGGAATAGTCCGAGAAGGGCAATAGCTGGGTCAAATGGTGGTTCCATTCCCAGCTTTCCCAGGAATCTCCATACTGCTTTCCAAATTGGCCGCACCAATTTGCAGTCCCACCAGCAATTTACAAGTGTATCCTTTTCTCCACATCCTTGCCAGCACTTGTTGTTTGACTTCATAGTGGCTGCCAATCTTAATGGAGTGAGATGGTATCTTAGGGTGGTTTTGATTTGCATTTCTCTGACTGCTAGAGATGGTGAGCATTTTCTCATGTACTTGTTGATTGATTGTATATCCTCCTCTGAGAAGTGTCTGTTCAGGTCCTTGGCCCATTTGTTGATTGGGTTATTTGTTATCTTATTGTCTAATTTTTTTTGAATTTTTTTAATATTTATTTTTTAGTTCTCGGCGGACACAACATCTTTGTTTGTATGTGGTGCTGAGGATCGAACCCGGGCCGCACTCATGCCAGGCGAACGCGCTACCACTCGAGCCACATCCCCAGCCCTTGTCTAATTTTTTGAGTTCTTTGTATACTCTGGATATTAGGGCTCTATCTGAAGTGTGAGGAGTAAAAATTTGTTCCCAGGATGTAGGCTCCCTATTTACCTCTCTTATTGTTTCTCTTGCTGAGAAAAAACTTTTTAGTTTGAGTAAGTCCCATTTGATGATTCTAGATGTTAACTCTTGGGCTATGGGTATCCTATTAAGGAATTTGGAGCCCGACCCCACAATATGTAGATCGGAGCCAACTTTTTCTTCTATCAGATGCAGAGTCTCTGATTTGATATCAAGCTCCTTGATCCATTTTGAGTTAACTTTTGTGCATGGCGAGAGAAAGGGATTCAGTTTTATTTTGTTGCATATGGATTTCCAATTTTCCCAACACCATTTGTTAAAGATGCTATCCTTCCTCCATTGCATGCTTTTAGCCTCTTTATCAAATATAAGGTAGTTGTAGTTTTGTGGATTAGTCTCTGTGTCCTCTATTCTGTACCATTGGTCCACCCGCCTGTTTTGGTACCAGTACCATGCTGTTTTTGTCACGTATTGTGTCCATCTAATCCTAAAAAAATAAATATTTTAAAAAAATACAAATTGAATGCTACTGCAATATTTTCTCTCATCAAATAGTCAAAAAATAATTAATGTTATCTTCACTAATTGCAAGGGTAGAAGAAAATGGAGCTTCTTGTACATACACTGGAGTTGTATCCAAAATGGTTTCTCATATTGTACAGTCATCTAGCAATACACATTAAAACCTTTTAACTGCCCACATGTTTTCATCTAGCGATCCAATTTCTAGAAATAATTCCTAAGACAACACTAGAAAATTGTCCTACAGTGCAAGTATAAGCAATTTATTCTAGTATTACCTATAGTGGCAAAAAAGTGAATAATCAATGTACAAGCACAAACACGTGTGTTTAAAACAAACAGGCTCATCTATAGCTCTGTTGTAGCGTTTAATGTTAGTTAACACCATTCTATCTATATATTTGTTAATTTATATAATTCCTCAATTGATGCAAAAATCAGATTGTCTAATTTTATTGTGATTCATATGAGTAAATGAATGACGGAACACACAGACACTTCAAGTTCACTCTTGGACTTGTATTCATACTGCTGTCCACCTGAATGAATATACATTTAGGATGACTCTCTATGGGAAGCAGTGTGTGAACTGAGTGACATTTGACCCATTAGGCAGGGAAGCCTGGTCTTGGGAACTCCCAGAAGGAATCCACTGGTTGGAAAATGCCCAATTTGCGTTGGTGCCAGGTTCTAGGTCACCATTCACGTTCAAGTACAGTCTTGGAGATGGGAGTGACTCGCTAAGAGCCAAACAGTCTGCGTACATCCACCTATATCCTGTTTTTCATGAAGAAGCAAGCACAGAGACAAGACTCCTCCCCCACTGAAATCTTATACTTACCGTTTTCCTTTGATCTGCACATAAATAAATAAAGCAAGCACAGGCTCCGTCTTTGTTAGAAGTCATACCCCTCTGGTCAGCCTAACCAATCACTGCCCCCTTCCTTTAAAATATATTTCTGGTCTTTTGTGTTTATTTCCTGGTTCTGCTTTCATAGCTTTACTTCAGCAGTCAGCCATCCCTCCCACAGGTACCCATTCCCTCGCCCATGCAGGATGTGTTCCTGAATGAAGAGCGCACGAAAAGGATGCTTCGTGCATTACTAATTGAGAGAGATTGTTGGAGTTTCTTATAAACCTATTTCTTCCTCCTTCTAAAGAGATGAGGATGAGTGCACAAACTATTGGGGATCAAGACAGGCACCTCTCATACATCTCAGCTGCAAAGACTACTTTGCCATCATGGAAGGACTCATGACCAATCCATTCTACCACTACCAAACCTGAAAGCGGTGTGTGGCTCCTCTGGGAAACTGTGGCATGATGCCCATAAGGCTGCCCAGAACATTATGCCTGCATGCAATGGTTCCACCAAGGATGTGGGCAAGGTCATCTTTGAGCTCAATGGTAAGCCTACTGGCATGGCCTCCCATGTGTCCACCCTCAATGTGTCAGTCATGGATCCTATCTGCTGACTGGAGAAAGATGCCAAATATGATGACATCAATAATGCGGTGAAGCAAACATCAGAGGACCCCCCTAAAGGACATCCTTGTCTACATGGAGAACCAGGATATCTCCTGCAACTTTAACAATGACACAACGACACTGACTTCTATCTTCAATGTTGGAGCTGGCATTGCCTTCAACTACCATTATGCAAAGCTCATTTCCTGATATGAACATGAATTAGGCTACAGTAACATAGTCCACATGGCCTCCAAGGAGTAAGAGCCCCTGGACCACCAGCCCCAGTCTCATCATGAAAGGAAGAGAAAGGTCCTCGGTTGCTGAGGAATCCCTGCTCCAACTCACTCAACATACTTAGAGTTTTCCTTATTCTCAGTTTCCATCCCAGCCCTGCTGAAGAAAGCGAAGAACTTAGGGAGACCTACTTGGTCACAAATGATCAATAAAGTTCACAACATCCAGGAAAATAAAAAAGCTGTCTGAAAGGAAGGGTGGTGGTGTGGTAGCACTAGTGAATTTTCCAGTCTCTATTTTGGGGGGATCATGGTGCACACACACAGTGGTACATAACCAGCTGTCTCAAATTAAAACAATTATAGTGGGCAGCACTGCTGTGACAGGAAACATTATTCCACATTGTTTTGATGGCTAGCCATACTTAATTTTAAAATATGCCATAATTTACTTATATAGCAAGTTCTTGACCATGCTATTATAAATTAGGCTGCTTTGGAAGTCCTGGGTATCTGAATATTAGTTCACATTCAAGACCATTTTTGTAATAGAAGGTCCTAGAAGTAAAAATGCTGGATACCAATATTCATGCAATTCTTAACACTTATTATTTAGATTTACCAATTTGACTATTCAGACTTACCAATCCTTCTCTTTACATTTTTCTGGATTACATTGCTTAAAATGATTTTCTGCTCTCTCAGAGGCTAAACACTTTCATACATCTTGATAGAGACTAAAGACTCCTATGTTCTCTCTCTCTTTGGTATTGGGGATTGAAAGAAGGGGCACTTTCCCACTGTACAGGCTCCTCTTGAGGGCCACTGTAGCAGTAGAATTGAGAGGAAAAATTGGAGGGTAAATCAGCAGGTAAAAAAGCAGCACAGTAGGATGTGGGGGAAAAGGTACACTCATACATTGCTGAAGGGACTGCATATTGGTGCAACCAGTATGGAAAGCAATGAAGAGATATCTCAGAAAACTTGGAATGCAACCACCATTTGACCCACTTACCTCACTCCTTGGCATATACACGAAGGACTTAAAATCAGCACACAATAGTGACACAGCCACATCAATGTTTATAGAAGCTCAATTCCCAATAGCTGAGATATGTAACCAACCTTGGTTCCTTTCAACAGATGAATGGATATTTGGCACTTACACACAATAGAATATTATTCAGCCATAAAGAATGAAATTATGGCATTTGCTGGTAAGTGGATGGAACTGGAGACTATCATGCTAAGTGAAATAAGCCAATCCCCCAAACCAAAAGCCGAAAGTTCTCTCTGATATGTGGATATTAACTCACAACAGTGGCGCAGAGTGGAGGTTTCCTGGATTGGACAAGGGGGAGTGATGGTAGGGAGGGAGAATGGGAATAGGAAAGAGTAGAATGAAGCAGACACAGTTTTCCTATGCTCATATATGAATACATGGCCAATGTAATGCCACAAGATGCACAACCTGTAAGGGCAGACACGGGTGACCAAAAGGAGGCAGATTAAAAGCTGCTGAACAAGGCTTTATTGAGATTCGCTCCTGGGTGAGACACTCCGGTCCAACAGAGCGGGTCCAGGGGAGTCACACTGAGGCTCAGCTGGGCTGGAATTTTATCGTCTTAGGGCAGGAAGGGAGGGCTTGGGACAGGAAAGGGAAGTTTTTAGGGCCCCTTGTCCTCCTGGGGTTGGTCAGAGAAACTTGCTGAACTCCAGGTCCTTCCAGGATCAATCAGGAGACCCCCACTGTTTGACAGGTGGTTATTATTGCTTGTTTGTTGGCGCTGATTGGTTGTTGCCTGGTGCTTTGTTCCCTTAGCCATGAGATTGGCTGATGGAGCTACGTATAAGAATTGGGATTGGCTAGTGCAGTCAGTCCCTCAAACTGACCTAACACAACCACAAAAAAAATTGGAAGTTATACTCCATGTAAGTATGATGTCAAAATAGATTCTACCATCATGTATAACTAAAAAGAATCAATAAAAATTTAAAAAGGAGTAGTATCAGCACAGAGAAAGGTGTAGACATCGAAGAATGAAAACTGGAGAGGGAGAAGGAAAAGCTTCCACTCTACCCCCACCCTGGGAAGGTCACACCCATCTCCAGGTGAGAAGGACTTGGTAGGAAAGAACTAGAAAGATAGCTCAAAGGCAGAGCACTTGCTTAGCATGTGTGAGGCACTAGGTTCAATCCTTAGCACTATATAAAACTGAACGACTAAAAGCATGCTGTCCATCTACAACTAAAAAAAAAAAAAGATAGCTCACAATACATACTGCTCATGTACAGGGATACACTTAAAAGGTTTGAGATTGGCTGATGGAGTTACCTATGAGAATTGGGATTGGCTAGTGCAGTCAACCCCATAGACTTTTGAATTTTCACCACAACTACCATATATATTCATTTCTTTGAGACAGACTGCAGTCACTGGGCAACCCTAACAGGTGTGAGTGAATGAGCCAGAGGGCTTAGGGAAAGTTGGACATTGCAGACCACGGCTTCAGAGGCTTTGAGGCCTTCTTTTCACAGGCGCCAATGTAACCATGAGCCTTGTGGTGGAGGGACCAGGACAAGGGAGAAGAGTGGGCTAAGAAGGGGAGGGGGTCAGGTAAAGGTGGGCTAAGTGTTGAGGGTGCATTTGGAGGTATCTGAGGCTTATAAATGCCTGAACTGGCTGCAAAAGGACAAATTCAGGAGTCCTCAATGGGAACCTGAGGGTGGGCAAATAGGGGGAGCCACAGTCTGCGTGGCAAGTGCAGGCCTCTGTGCGCATGCTCACTATGCACTGTCCCCTCAGCCTGTGGTGAGCTCGGTGCTGTTCGTGGGCAGTTCACATTACTAGTCTTGACTGATTTGGAATTTAGACGGTAGGTCCCAAGATTAATCCTCTAACAGGCTTAAGTGTGAGTATGAGGACTAGCCTAAGGGCTTCAGTGGGTGGAGCAGCGCAACCTGCCACCTGGAAGTTGGAAGAGCCTCGACAGTCATCCTTTCTATTTAAGACTGCAATGCGGCCGTAGGCATTGTCTGGCAGGGCAGGAGCCAAGGCGAGGAAGGGTTTAGGTGAAGACGGGGCGAGTGTTTGGTTGCTGTTGGAGGAGTCTGAGGCCAGAGGTGCCTGGAAAAGCCGAGAGAGGCTAGATTCCCGAGTGGGTTTGGGGGATGGGAGGGTGGGGGCGGAGTCTGGGAATCAGAGCACGAGGCACTCGCTGGCTTTAGTGCGCATGCGCACTGTTCAGCTTCCTGGCTGGTGTCCTCCGCGTGGTGCCTGGGGCGTTGAGTTGTGTGGGGTCTTCGTTTGTTCTCATTTGGCGGAATTTAACTGGTAGGTCTCACAAGCTTAAAGGGTTAGTGTTAGGAGCCGTTGGGCTTCTGTTGGGTTGGGCCGTGTGGCTTATTGTCTCAGAGGAAGCATCTCTCATGGTTGTGTTCTTCTTACCATTGTGCCACTAGTGTCTCGGATCTGGTTGTGGAGAGAAAAGACAAAAGAGGTAGGTGGGGTAAGAGGAGTAGGGACTCATTTGAAATGGGATGAAAAATTGAGGATTGTTTTGTCCTTTTTTGATACCGGGGGTTGAACCCACAGGCGATGAACCACTGAGCCACATCCGTACCCCTTTTTTATTTTTCATTTTGAGACAGGGTCTCCCAAAGTTGTTTAGGTCTTTGCTAAATTGCTGAGTGTGGCTTTGAATTGATGATCCACCTGCCTCAGCCTCCCAAATCACTGGGATTACAGGTGTGGGCCACAGTGCCGGGGTAGGTTTTGGAGATCTCCTTGGGTGTGGGCGGAGGTACCCAAGAGGACAGATGACTGATTAAGGAGTTTGAGTTGAAGGCTCAGGCAGTGAAACGAAACTGGCCCTAGCTGTGTTACAGAATCTCTTTATAAAGGAATCCAGTTATGAATTAAATCTCATTAGTAAAGCCCTCGTTTTAAAATCTAGTGCTTGAGGATCACCTGTCTGCCAAATTCGCTGTAAGAGAATCAAAAAGATTTGCAAATAGCTTTATTTTATGTGTTCGCAAAACAGACTTTTTTTTTTAAAACCCAGAACTTATTTTGGAAATACCACCAAATGAAAAAAAAATTTGTGATCAGAAGTCAGCCATAGAAATATTCAAGTATAATTATTTTTGTTATTGTTGTTTTTAGCAGTCTTTGGTTTATGACTTCTATTTTCAGCGTGAAGTATGAGTGCAAGAGTAAGATCCAGATCCAGAGGAAGAGGAGATGGTCGAGAAGCTTCTGGTTCGGTTAAACCTGTGATTGTGAGTGTTTTAACATTTTATTTTAATTGGTAGAGGTTTGCTTTTTTATTTTTTTAGAAAACCAACACAGATCTGTTGTATAAAGGACATTCTTGCTGAAAATTGCTGGAAACTGAATGTCATGAATGAGACATTGAGCAAAGAGACTTATACTCTTATGTGGTCTGGCTCTGTATGTAATAAACCTGGGAATAGTCCCTATGACTTCCCAATCTGCTTATTAATAGCCCCTCCACAAGACTGAGATCCTAACTGAATAAGATATATGCAATGCTTGTATAAATATATAAAAATAGATTCTACTGTCAGGTATAACTAAAAAGACCAAATTAAAAAATTTTAAAACAGCCCAAAGAAGATTAAGATGTATTCCAAAATTATTGGTTCTTACAGGTAACACCTTTATTAGATTACTTTCTAGGTAGCAGTAGATAGCAAGAGTAACGTTTTTGTGTGGTGGTGGTGCTGGGCATAGAACCTAGGCCCTCCTGCATGCTAGGTAAGTGCTCTACCACTGACTTATACTCTCAGACCTAGATTAACTGGTTTGTTTGTTTGTTTGTTTGTTTTGGTGCCAGAGATTGAACCCTGGGATACTGAACCACATTCCCAGCCTTTTTTTTTTTTTAATTTTTGAGACAGGTTCTTGCGAAGTTGCTGAGACTGGCTTTGAATTTGCAAACCTCCTGCCTCAACCTATGGGATAATGGACATGCACAACCACTTCCAGTTTATAATAGCATTCTTTTTTTAAAAAAATATTTATTTTTAAGATGAACACCATATCTTTATATATTTTATTTATTTTTATGTGGTACTGAGGATCAAACCCAGTGCCTCACATGTGTGAGACAAGAACTCTACTGCTGAGCTATAACTCCAGCCCCTAATAACATTCTTAAGAGAGCTAACAGGAAGAGGATAAGACAAACCTCTTCATATTTGCTCTGATTAGTTATCTCATAGAGTAGTATGTATATTTGTGCTTTCTTTTGTCATTATATTAATAAAATACTCTTTATTTGCACCTATGCTTCCTGAAGGTTCTAAAGAACAGTGATAAAAAATCTCAAGAGAAACCACCACCAACTAAGAGTCAGGATATTGAAACTGGACAAGAAGAAGAAGAAGAAGGAATAATTGTGGTTGAAATTGAAGATGGTATGAAGGACTATTTTCTATTTTCATTTACATTAGTAGTAAAAATAAATAAAATATTCTCGGTAACTGAATGGAAACCTGTTTGCTAAGAAATGGTGTAGTTTTCAGCTGACCCTAGTCCTCCACTACGACAAATTTTTCTCTCAGCATTTTACCTATCATATATCAGAAGAGTTATTTGGCATGTTGGAAACTACAACACTTGCCAAGACTATACATGAACAAATCAAAAGATACATTAAATTTAGACAAAATTATAAATGGTTTTACTTAGCTAGTGGTCTTCTTGGGATGTTGTTTTCTGAGCTTAGGTCACTGCATCAAAAGTTTGAACAAGGGGCTGGGGTTGTGGCTAAGCAGTAGAGCGCTCGCCTAGTCTGTGGGAGGCCCTGGGTTTGATCCTCAGAACCACATAAAAATAAATAAATAAAAACAGAGGTATTAAAAAAAGATATTGAAAAAAAGTTTGAAACCTAGATGTTTTATGGTTAACTCATACTTTGCAGTTTTTAGAAAATTCCATAATACAAAGAAAAATGTGAAATTCTTTCCTAGTTGCTGTTAAAGTCTTCAATATGTTTGTCTTTCTGAACCATCATCTAGTTGTCACATAATTCTTTTCTAATTTTCATTTTTTAATTTTCATAAGAAAATATTTTAAAATTATCTAAAGTTATAAGGAAGTACAGGGAACACCTGTATACTGTTTGCCTTGATTGACCAATTGCTAATATTTTGCCATTCACTGCCTTCTTTTTACATGTTGATATGTATATTATTGCTAAATCATTTGAGAATAAGTTTCAAATATCACAATTCTTTGCTCCCTAAACAATTCAATATTCATCTTATAAAAATGGGGATATGCTCTTTAAAAGTCCCAGTACAATTATCAAATTAAAAAAATTTTAACATCAGTAAAGCATGATGTAATATAGTCTACTACAGTTTTTGTCATTTGACCTAATAACATTATTTATTGCACATTTTTCCTTCCTGATCAAATTTCAATCACAGCTACCCATTGCATTTAGTTTTCATATTTCTTTGGTCTTCTTTAACTTGGAAGTATTCCTCAGTCTTTGTCTTTCACAACATTTAGTACTAGATTCCAAACTGCTTATTTTTAAAAATATTTCTAAATTCTCGTTTGCCTCATATCAGTTTTCTTAAAGATCTTTTTCTCCTTTATTGGAACCTACTGAGTGCCAGATAATGTGTTAGATGCTGCAAATATAAATACAAATGAGAGAATGATTTTGGTCTTAAGCTCAGATCTATTCAGAGAAATGAATGTAAATGAGTAACTGATCTAAGGAGATAATTGCAATAATAGAAGTATATATAGGGTTCAATAGTGACAAATTGTTTTAACCGGTCTTAGGAAAGAAAAGCTCCATAGAGGAAGTTAAGAAGAACCCAGCTTCCTCATTTTCAAGCAGAAAACTCCAGTACTCCTTGCATTCTTAGGCATCACATTTGTTACAATAGTAGCCTAAATAACTTTATTTAATAACACTAATTTTTGGTTTACTGTTTACATTAATAACTCTTTTTATTTATACAAGAACCTGAACTTGATGTTGATTGCCTGGGAATGAATATGAAAAGTACTGTGTGTGAGGGTAAAGATGCCCCTGATATGAAAGAGAAGATTCCACGTAGACTGTGCTAAAATTCCGGAAACAGGTACCGTATCCATTAAGAAGTCATGGGGTTGCTCTTTTCTGCAATATTATGCTTTAATAACAAATCTCACATACAAAGATTATTTGAAAGGTAGTTCGGACATCAAATACTTGATTCAGAGACATTTTCAGGGAAAAGCAGTTAGGTCAAAACTATGTTGTTGAATTATAAAACATCACAGTATGACTATTTTGGCATAGATGTCATTTAACATCCAAGGCAAGTGATCAGATTCTTTTTAAAGTATGTGAAATCATTTAAAATATCCAAGGGTATCTAAATAGCACAATAGTGCTGCTTTTTTTTAACTTGCCAAAATTGTTTATGAAAATTAACTTTATATTTTAGACACCAGAAAAATAAGGTCTCTTTTGGGTTTTCTATGTTAATTTTTTTTTTAAAAATCATGAGCCAGGATGATGTAACTTAATGGTAGAGCACTTGCCTAGCATATGTGAGGCCCTACGTTCAATTCCCAGTACCATAATAAATAAGTACATAAATGAATAAATGTATTATGCAACTTTTCAGCCAGGCTGAGAAATTGTAGCATTTTCCTTATTTTTTTTTATTTTAGTGTTGATAGGGATGGAACTCAGGGCTTCCTGCTTTCATTTTTAATGTCATCTCTTGTGGTGGCTTAAACTAGTATGACTAATTTTTACTATGCAAACTAGGATACTACTGAGAGTGAAAGGGAGTGATGTGAATATTTACACCAGCACAATAGTGCCCAATGGAATAGCCACTCTGCTGTAAATATAACACATAGCAAGCAGTTGAACTAGATCAATAAATATTTTTGCACTTTTGCACAAGAGCTTAACCAGATGAAGCACTTTTGTTTGAACTGTTTAGTGATTTCGGGTATCACTTATTACTTTAGCTAATAATTAATAGAGGGCTTTAAATCAGTACACTTGAATGGCACTGGGTTTGCTTGTTTTGGTTCTTGGAGTTTTTGTTTGGTTAATTTTTATAATTGAAATTACTATTTTGTCCTCTTCTGAAAATTATTGTTAAATGGTCTTAGATGATTTAATCTGTTCTGGGTTTTGAGAAGTCTTTTTTTTCATGTCACCAGAAAGAGGGATACATAATATTAGTAAAATTAGAGCTGGTATGCCTAAGGATGTGCATTAATATAGAAGTCTATGCAGTGATTAGGGTTCTGGTTTTAGTTTATTATATAAAAACAAAACTGTAGTGCCCTTCATGTGTGTTTTTAGTATCATCTCAGTAAAGTTCTGCTAATTTACCCAATTGTTGAATTTATATTTTAGGTGATATGCAGTCATAAGTTAAAAAGAAGATGAACCGAAGCCATACATGTTGTTATTGTATTAAAAATTTGACTTGTTAAATTTTCTTAATAAAGTTTTGCTGTTTTCTCTGAAGGAGTCATATCTTTTGTTAAATCTGTTCCTAAGAAGTCGATATTATTATAAATGGCATCTTAAAAACTCTCCATGTTCTGCCAGGCGTGGTGGTCACACCTGTAATCCTGGTGGCTCAGGAGGCTGAGGCAGTAGGATCCCGACTTCAAAGCCAGTCTTAGAAAAGCGAGGTCCTAAGCAACTCAGTAAGACCCTGTCAGTAAATAAAATACAAAATAGGGCTGGGGATGTGGCTCAGTGGTCGAGTGCCCTTGAGTTCAATCCCCAGTACTGCCCCCCACAAAACCTCTCCATGTTCTGTTCAGAATTGATGTATTTTTTGTATGTGTGTGTTTTTTTGTATGTTGATTTCTGCATCTGGCAGCCTTGCTAAACTTGTTTATCTTACTAGTTTATCACTACATCTTTTGATTTTTCTGCATACACAATCATATCTTATGCGGACAATGACCATTTTATTTCTTCCCTTTGAATCTTTTAAAAAATATTTTTAGTTATAGATGGACACAATACCTTTTTTTATGGAGTGCTGAGAATTGAACCCAGTGCCTCACATGTTCTAAGCAAGTGTTCTGCCACTGTGCTACAACCCCAGCCCCCCTTTTGAATCTTTATACTTTTATTTTTTTTTTTGTCCTTACCTCATGGTACTGGCCTGACCTTTAAAGTACATTGTTGACTAGAAATGATGCTAGGAGACATCTTTGTCATATTCCTAAACTCAAAGGAAACACTTTCAATGTCACTGTGATGAATACTCTAGTGGTTTTCTTAAATGTAGATACTGTCTATTAGATTAAGAATGTTCTTTTTATTCCTAGTTTGCCAAGAGTACTTATTATGATTTGGGTGTGGTAGCATCCATCTGTAATCCCAGTGGCTCAGGAGGCTGAGGCAGGAGGATCACAGATTTGTAGCCAGTTTTTGCAATTTAGTGAGGCTGTAAGCAACCTAGTGACACCTCTCTTAAAATAAAAGACAAAGTGCTGGGGATGTGTCTCAGTGGCTAAGTGACCTGGGGGTATTCCCTGGTTCCAAAACAAAACCCAAACAACACAAAGTACTTACAATGAATTATGAATATACATTGAATTGTTCTGCATATGTTGTGATTATGTGTTTTGTTTGTCTATTAATCTGTTAATGTGGCATCCCTAGAATAAGCCTAGTTTAAAGCATGTTATATTGTCATTTTGATATATTGCTGCTTCCTTGTCCTAATGATTAGGATTTTTATAGTTTTGTTCACAAGTGAAATTGTCCTGTAATTTTTTGTGTGTATTCTTAATATCAAGCCTTTCCCCCCCATTTTATTGTTTCTTTTTAGTTACACGTGACATGGGAGTTCATTTTGACATAGCTAAAAAAAAAAAAAAGGAATGTAATTTGCACAAATTCAGTCCCCAGTCTTTCCCTCTCTTCCTCCCTCTCTCTGTCCCCTTCCCTCTACTATACTGATCCTTCTATTTACTTTTAGATATTTTCTGGTTAGTGTTTTGTGGATATATGTGATGGTATGATTCATTGTGGTATATTCACATATGTACATAGGAGAGGTAGGTCAGATTCATCCACTGTTCTTCCCTTATCCATGTCAACTTTTTAAATCAAATTTATTCCAGTTTCATAAAATGAGTTGGAATGTGTATCCTGTATTTTTCTATTTTCTGTTAAAAAATGTCATCTTATATTGGATCAATTTCTTAAGTGTTCATATAATTTGGCAGTGAAGCCATGGGTCTAGGGTTCTTTGGAGGGAAGTTTTAAGTTAATGATACAATATCTTTAGTAGAAATGAGACCATTTCAATATTCTATTTTTCCTGTTTGGTTAAATTTTATTTTTCTAGTACTTTGTCCATGTTGTCTAAATTCGCATTACACAAAATTGTCCATAATATCCATTCCTAAACTTCTTAATGTTTACTGGATCTATAGTGATACTTTGGCTCCACATAGCTCACAAAGAGTGAGCCCAGAACAGGAGCTCAAGTCTTGGGCATAGCTAGAAGCATGGGGAAGCAGATTCAACTACTGCTTCCAGGGAATAATATACCCCAGGAAAGATGTCAGCATTCATGACTGAAGAGCGGGTATGAATGTTCCAGGAAGAGCCTCTTCCCTGAGTTCTGATAGTAACTGGCTGTGGCCTAGCACATGTTGGTAGGCTTGTGGGGCTGTGCTGCCTGATTATGCACCTGCAAAGATCAAATGCCACCAGCCCCTTGGCACAAGAGATCACAGAGACCCTTCAGTCCATGCCCAACCCTCTCTTTCTGCTGGCAGCTCCATAGGTTTTACTTCTCTTCCCACCCCCTAGGGCTTAAGAGTCTGGATTGTGTCCCATAGCTTGCACCCTTTTCTCAGTGCTGTCAGTTCTAGATATATCTCTGTGGTGCCTTGTCCGCATGGGCTTTGGTGGCTGAATTCTACCCATGGGCTACTCAGCATCTATTGGGGCAGAAGGCCAGCTGCCAAACCCTCATCCTACCCTTGGCCTTGGGAGTCTAAGGAGGAGGCAAGGAGCTGGTATGGTCTCTGCAGAACACTGATAAGATGGGAAAGGGGAGGTGCCACTCAGTCCAAGTGGCCTTGGATACAACAGTGTTCTGTCTCCACTCCCATCAGAAGTCCAGGCCTGCTCCCAAATGGAGCTGGAGTTTCATCCTTTGGGGAAGAGCAGAACAGGACCTGGGTGAGAGGGGAGACTGGGACTCTGGCCAGCGACCTGCACTGAAGAGATGAACTAGGATCAAAAGAGCTGACTGTGGGGGCAGGAGTTGTGGCTTAGTGGTAAAGCGGTCACCTAGCATTTGTGAGGTCCTGGGTTTGATCCTCAACACCACATATAAATAAATAAAATAAAAGTAATGTGTCCAACTACAACTAAAAAATAAATATTCAGAAACAAAATGAAACTAAAAAAGAGCTGGCCGCAACATTAAGCTAAGAAAATGGCGAAAAAGCACAGGACACAGAAGTAATTTTCATATCGAGGGCGGGACTACTCTGCGAACTTAAAGGTCAGCTTCCACAATGGAAAGAGCTCTGGAAAAGAGTGTACCTGGAATCTCTTTATTTTTATAGGGTGACACACAAAGGAGTTTCAATAGAATGTTCTTCACCAGATAAGACAGGGGATAAGGTTTCAAGGGGGGCTTGTCCAGTCCCATTGGGTAACGCTCAAGTCCAGAGCTAGAGCAAACTTCTTTGCCGAGCAAAGGTGGAGTCCACTTGCATTGCACAGTGTAAGGTATGCAATGCCAGACCAACACCTGTCATGTTGCATGCGACTTAAACACTCAGGGTCACTCCAGGGGAACTGGGCTGTGTAAAATAACCACACAAGAGGCAGAGACACCTTTTTCTTCGAGGTTTCTGTGCTTCATGAACAGTGTGGGGGCCTAGAAGTCTTTGCTGGAGTGCAGTTGATAGTACCATGGATGGGAAGAAAAATGAGTTGGTTTGAAAAATGAGTTCTTAAAAGCTGTATTCTACATTTACCATGTAAATGAAGCTCTCTTGAGTCTCAGTCTCATTGGATGTAAGATATAGATAATTCCTTCCTCACAGGAATTTCATATTGATTACATGAGATAAAAAGTGGCAATGTGCAAAGATCTAGGCCTATCCAAAGGCATTGTGAATGTTGACTGCATCCAAATTGAGATTTTTCTCTGGGACCTGCCTAGGGCCTGAATATAGCAGAGGTGAGGACCAGTCCCACCTGAGACCCTTCAACAGAATTACCTTACATCACATCACACTTCCCCCCTTGCAGACTGCCAGCTCTCTAACTCTCTCACATTCACTGTCATCTCCTGATGTGGTGTACCAGACAACTCGCTCCCTAGTACACAGGTGAGCATAAACAGTGTCATATTCAAGGCCTGTAATTGAAGACCAGAGGCAAGAGCAGTCTCAGCTCACATCTGAGTTTGAGATACGATGCTAATCAGAAGCATGCTGTAGAACAGTGCATAGAATATGGTCCTCTGTAAGATACAGTGTGTATAAAATATGCTTATTTATGGATGAATATGCAAAAATGCTAACATTTGTTATTACTAGTTCCACTGGGATGATAAGCAAGGAGAAGAGGAAACTTTTAATTTTTATTAATCATTATCATTTGCATATTTATATCATGAGCATGTATTGCTTTTATAGTGAAAAAAAGTCAAAAGATACCAATGATATATTATCATATCACTGACTATCATCAATATCACATTGATGCCACATTATGTTTTGGCTGACAAACCACATATATGATGGTGGTCCTATAAGATTGTAATGGAACTGAAAAATTCCTATTGTCTAGTGATGTCATAGACATTGTAAAGTTGCAGTACAACATATTACTTGTGTTTGTGATGATGGTATTGTAAAGCAACTGTGCTACCAGTTGGATAATAAGCACATACAATTAGGTACTATACACGATACTTGATAATTATAACAAATGGCTATTTTACTAGTTTAGGCACTTAAGACCTTCATTGTTATTTTAGAGTATACTCCTACTTTTAAAAGAAAGTTGACTGTAAAACAGTATACTCTGTCACTGGTAGCAACCTCATGTCATGTTTATTGCATCAGAAAGCCATGCCAAGTGATTGACCTATACCATCTGGCTTTGTGTAAGTACATACTTTGATGTTCACATGGTGATGCAATTGGCTATTAATGCGTTTCTCAGAATGTATCCCTGTTGTTAAGCAATGTATAACTGTAGATGTTCGATAGATGGAAAATAGAGGTAAATTATATGAAGATGGACAAAAATTAGATAGCTCTGTGCCTCAGTTTGCTCATATGTGAAATGGTAGCTATTTCATAGATTTATTATGAGGATTAAATGACTTCATGTTTCCAAGTCCTTGGAATGGTGCCTGGTACACAGTATGTGCTCAGTAAATGTTCTTAAATAATTGATGGTGTGAAGGAGGTAGACAGGCTGGCTGGATGTGATAATCTCTTTCGCCATCTTGTGGTGGGTGAAGCACCGACCTTGCAACAACATCAATGCTAAAAAACAGATGCTTGTTTTGCATGTTTTCTTCCTCTGTGTGAGTGTAGGAGTTTGGGCTTTAGTGGGATGGAGGACTTTTACAATAAAAAAAAAAAGTTTAAGGAAGTAAATAACATTATAAATGGGTAACTGAATGATGCTTAGAGACCCCTTATTCTTTAGTCACATTTAATTTCAAGTGTTACTGATCCCCAGTCCTGACAGAGCCAAAAAGAAACAGAAAATTGACTGGTCCCTGTTTATTTTTGGATTCCCTAATTCCTTAGTTACCTGTAACAGAAACGATTCTAATTTCTGTAAGCAGAAAGGGAATTAAGAAAACAACAACAACAGCTAAAAGGTAGCTCAAGAGAACCTCCCAATTGGCCAGAAAATGTGACTTAGGGGATAGGGATTAGGCAGCAGAAGTTTGGGCAATCCTACTTCCTCTGGGAACAGACATTGCTGAGGCTGTCTAGGACCATGCCAATATGACATTTATTACAGCTGTCTGTGAAGACTCAGTGGCTCAAAAATGATCTTAGCACCATCATGAGGGATGGCTTACACTAAACATTTGTTTATCTTTCTTGATTCAAAGTCTTGATGGGGAACATCTAGTTGGTGGAGCATAGGGCTGAAGCATCTCCTCTCTCAGCTGAGCTCTGGTTTCCATCTTAGGGAGACAGGACTCTTAATGAAGTGATTTCTGAAAATTTGAGGGGCTGTTTAGAAGAATTTGTGTAGGGCAGGAGATAATGATGCTCTGATTCTAGGGAGAGGGTTGAACATGAGTGCTTCAGATGCCCATGTCCTGCCCATCTAGTGGTAGGTTATAGACATTGATCAGGCATAACCAGGAATCTAGGTCTGATTTGATGGTCAGATTCCATATGGGTTATTCACAGGACAGGCATGGTGAGACCAGGTAGGAGGTTTTTTTTTTTTTTTTTTTTTTTTTTTTGGACTGGGAACTCCATGGGAATAGGGACCATGACTGACTGGTTTGCTACTGTACTCCATAGCAGCTAGCTCATTGCCTTACTACATAAATGAAGGAATGATGGAATGATTGAACCAATTTAGCTGGTCACTTACCTTATGTTAAATTCCTACTGACACTTTGGGCTCCTCATTTCAGGAGATACCTAAGAGATACTGTTTTTGTTTTTGGAGGGGTGTTATATAAGGGGGATCAAAAGAGAGTTTCACTCATAGCATACAACATCTTCTCACAGGTTTTCTGACTCCCCTTCAGAAGGCGACTCCCATCTACATTCAGTGTCTCCATTCTGAGGGACAGAACAGTTAAGTGCATGCCACCAGATTCTATTGTCCAACCAGTTATTTTCTAGGTACAGTTCTGCACCCAGGACATATTTCCATGAGGAATAGGTCAAACATTCCAAAAAGTGGCCTTGCTGGGTCTGAAGGCCTATTGGAACTGAACTTTTACATTCAGTGGATGACTCAGCCAGTGGCCTTGACATTTGCTTCTCATCAACGAGGATGAGTTCCCATTTCCATTTCTGGTTACCATTGTTGAAAGACCACCAGAGGGAGCAGATGTGCCTCTGCTGTGGTACAACATGGCAATTCCTGTTTGCACCCTGCTTCTTCTCTAGAAGATACTACCGTTGCATAGCAACAAGGAAATCAGTCATGGCCTGACTCCATGCCTCTGTCACTAACCCCAAGTGAGACATGAAATGTAAAGACTTGCTTCAGATCACACCTACTGAAGCACTTTGGAACTTCCTGGCCACTTGAAATGTGGGCTGTGATGTCTCATCATTTAGGGGGCTCCAAGACCACCCACATGTTCTGTGAATTTGCTAGAAAGACTCACAGGATTCAATATATAGTTGTACCCATGGCTGAGATTATTACAGCAAAAGGATATACAATAAGATTCAATGAGGAAAAAACAACACAGAGTCCAGAGAAGTCCTTGCATAGGCCTTCTTCTCTTCTCTCCCTGCTATGAGGAGACACACTCTTCCCCAGGAATAAAAACACAATGAATGGGCAATGTTTTTGCAAAAGGAAGTTTATTTACTGTCCAAGGTTGTTACCAATCTTTTTTAAAAATATTTTTTAGTTGTAGTTTAGTTGGACACAATACCTTTATTTATTTATTTATTTATTTATTTTAATGTGGTGCTGAGGATCAAACCCAGGCCCTCACACGTGCGAGGTGAGCACTCTACCACTGATCCACAACCCCAGCCCACCAGTCTATTTTTTATTAGCAATAAATTCAGGACCATTCCTAGCTTCTAGAGACCACTGTATTCCTTAGCTTGTGGATACTCCTCCATCTTTAAAGCCAGGACAATGAGTTGAGTCCTCAAGTCCACAGCTGAAAAAGGTTTTCTCACTTTTAAGGACTCATGTGGTAAGATTAGGCCCACCCAGATAATCCAGGATAATCCTAATACCTCAAAGCCACTAGGTTTAATCACATCTTCAAAAACATGTTTACAGTGTAAAGTAATATATCCATAGGTTCCAGAGATTAAGATGCAGACATTTTTGAGGGACCAGTATTCCGCCTACAATAAGGGCCAAGTTTCCCAGATACCTACCAGCCAAGGGCTAGCCTTAAAAGCATGCCTTTCTAAAAACAACAGTCTCAGGGCTGCTGGTACCTCTTCTGCATACCCATGCATATCAAAGGAAGATGACATCATGAGTGATAGGTGATAACATCCATTCCAATAGTATGTAACCCCTTTCGTGCTCATATTGTCTTGGAATTTAGACAACTGGACCCAAGACCCAACCCACAAAGATGCCTACTCCAGATTCTAGTATGACATGTACACTCTAACCTTAGGATAGGGCAGGACTGTCTCTTTCCCCTTCCACCCTGAATGGAGTCAAGGCCAAGGGAAACTTTTAGGTCATGATGATTATTAGCATAGGTCTTTGTCAGAAAATAGACTACATTTAAAATTCTTCACTATGTACCAAGAGCAAATTATTTTCTGTGATTCTCTTTCTCATCTGCTTTTATGTGCAACCATATTATCTTTTAGATTTATTTGAGAGAATAGGTATAAGGCATACGTAAGAAGATAATATCTTCCAGATAAGAATGGTTAGATTGCTAGGAGCTGGAACATAAAACAACAAAACAAAACAGAACCAAAACAACAACTCCCTAAAATAAAACAAAACCCCTAAAATATGCTATTTCTACATGGAGTTTGCTTGGGGAAAAATAAGAGAAGAGTAAAGGCTCACTTTTAGGATCTACCTTTGTCTCTGTTGAACTTTTCTCTCTTTATTGACAAACTTATTTCTCTTCTTGTGAAAGCATGATATTGTGAATTATTAACTTTTGTTTTTCACCCCCAGTTCCAACTTGCCCCTGTACTCCTGGCCCTCCTGCCATCACAGCAGGTCCAAGGCTTCTGACTGAGAGTAGAGTTATTTCAGCAGAAATGCAAATCAATCAAGGAGTCCAAGATAAGCTTTTGAATCACAAAGAGATTTTAGAAAATTTACACTGAGAAAATACAACTGAAAGAAAGGCTTTTTGAGTTGGAGGATCTTAGGTCTTTGAAATACCAAAAGATAAGGACTTCTGGCTTACTGAGAGGCATAGAAAAATATGTGGCCTGTCCAAGGGACTTCTAGCCATTCCAGACCAGATAGAAGTCCCACATACTGCATGGAGTGTTGATAGGGACGCAAAGGGAAACTGATGACATTCAAGGCCAAGGGACTGAATCTACATTTCAGACTGCATTGAAGCCTTGAGAAGAATCTCATTGCCTCTCCCTCTCTCTCCCTCCCTTTCTTTTAATCCTTCTTTCTCTTCCTTTCTCCTTCTCTCTCCTCCTTCCTCTTCACTCCTCTCCCCACTCCCCAACTGGATTTGGATTCCTTTCTATCTCCAAATATCTCCATGATATGTCCTAGAGGGCCAAAAATACCACTAAGTTAGTTTTTCAGTCTGGGCCTTGGGATAAAGAGAACAAAAGAGAATCTGTGCCATTCATGGAGAGCTGGGCACCAACTATGGGGTAGGAAGAGTTGCAATCCAGAGGCCTATATTGTGCTATTTATTTATTTATTGGTAGCAGGGATTGAAACCAGAGGGGCTTAACCACTGAGCCACATCCCCAGCCCTATTTATTTACTTATTTTTAATTTTGACACAGGTTGTTTAAGTGGCTTAGAGCCTTGCTATGTTGTTGAGTGTGGTCTTGAGTTTGCAACCCTCTTGCCTTCTCCTCCCAACTGCTGGGATTACAGATATGTGTCACTATGCCCAGCCTATATTGTGTTATTAAAAACTTGAGTTTTTCTGGTGAGGGATCTTAACATAACAAGTTAGGTCCTCTGAGGAAAAAAAAAAAAAAAAGACAGTGCCCTGCTGGCTTGACTGTCATGTGAAGATCCCATTCCTCCCATTACAGAAACAGTCATAAGGTCTCCGGACAGCAAGGGGACAATGTCCAGAACATAAATAAACAAAATGGCCTAATACATTTGGAGACACAGCCATTTGCTCTGGGGTCAGCTGTTCACTGAGAAACAACAAGCTTTTCCATTTCTGGTGGAAGGGTACCTAGCCAATGCATTGAGCAAAGGATGAGGTCAGAATTAAATTCTGAAGGATTAAAATTGGAGCCGATCAAAATTGTTAGCAATTCTGTAATGTCCAATCCTTTCTGCCTGCAACTATTAACACTCCATGGCTTCTAGCTTAACAACCCTCTGAATTTTGGGAAGGCTTTCCTATAACACCCAAAGGGAAAAAAATGCCCTAAAAGCACTGTGTATTGTGCTTAAAAGCAACCAGATATTGTTCCGCCAGCTGAGTTGCATGGATGCACATCATGGGGAACCACGAATCTCATTGAATTACAGTCAAACCACAGTGTACCAGGTGTTTTTTGGTGCATTTTTCCAAGGGAGAGGAACTGCAGTGTGATCAGATTCTCAAAGGGGTCTGGACTCAAGAGATTTAGCAGGAGGGAGTTCTGAATCTGTGCTTTATTAAATGTGGACCCCATGAAAACTCATTTACAACCCCCACGTCATACTTTCCTTGCCTGTGGAGTGGAAAAAGCAATACCGAGCACACAGTGTTATTGTGAGGAATTAATTAGAAGGTTCATTGTAAATAAATTGATTTTTAAATGAGACATATTAATGTGTTAGTCCTCTTCCCCTCCCCCCAAATGAATAGCTCTGTTAAAAGGCAATCAGTTAAGATTTGGGATTTCAGAGATACACATTTTCCAAGAATATGTGTGTACACAGTTTATATGTGGCATATAATAATTCTTTTTTAAAAAAAGAGGAATGATTTTCATGGATTAATTGGTACTGTGTGCTTTAAAATAATGATGATGATGATGATGGTGATAATGATGGTAATGACAATTCCATGTACTTGCGTAGCCAGTAGTCTTATTTATCTCATCAGTTGTTGACAAAGCCCTCCTCTTACTCTTGTAAATGAAATGAGGCTATTGCTGGGTCCGCAGTGTTTGGTTGCCATGGTTTGAATTCGTTTCATAAGCTGTTGCTTGGCAATCCCACGCGTCAGCTGGCTTTTTTTCCTCAGCCCTCGCGCCACACGCTGTCTGAAGTATAATGAGTCTGAGGCTGGGCAAAGGAGGATGGCAGTCCCCAAATCACTTTCTGTCTTCCCACAAAGCACTGTTTATTACAAGATGCCTGATAAATGTGTTGAGAGCAGAACAGTGGAGTGGTTATGAACATGGTCTTTACACAGACCTGGGTTCAAAGTTTGGCTCAGGCTCTGGCTTGGTGTGTCCTTTAGCCACTGACTTAGCAGTCAGAGTCTCAGTTTCCCTTATATGAAGTGTGTGTAGGGAAGATGATGATACTCAATTTCTAAGTGGTTGTAAGACTTGAAGGAGAAAATTCATTTAGAGCACCTGCACAGAGTAGGTGCTCTGTAACTATAACCTATACTAATAAGGTTGATGAGAGATAGGAGAGCCATAACTTTCCTTGTTATTTAACAAACTGCTCTGATGAAACAGTCAGTTTGGATTTAATTTGTACGGTTGTGGCCTACTTTCCTTTATGCATAGTATGAGTGGGCCCACTGCAAATCCATAGAGTAAAATAGACATTTATAAATAAACCAACAGGACCAACAAAAAGAACTGGGGGTGCTATGACCAGAATAAAAGTAGGGATGCTGCAAACAGAAAGTATCAATAGATGTCCACCCCAGATAATGGGTTGCTAAGTACTGTGCATTTGAAATGGATTTCATGGAGGTAGGCCTGTCTCCTCCCTAGATAAACACATACCTAGGGGTAGTGTTATGTTGATAAACAGCTCTGAGGAGCAGAAAAATCCTGATTTAAATAATTTGCCTCTTCCCATGGTGTAAATGCTCATACTATTGCCAAGGTCAAGCTGCCAACATTACGTCATTGAATGGAATGTGCAGTTGGAACGAGTTGCTCACAGTTGGCTCTAAGCCTGTTGGAGCCTGCTCTAGGGCAGAACTAATCCCTTCCTAGGGGAAGCTCTACCGGTTTTTCTCATTGGTGATCTTTTCCAAAAAGCCTTTGGTTTTACAGCAGTTTAGAGAGGTCAGTTCACAGTGCTGTTCTTCTGTCCTTTGATTTTTTTTGCACTTGAGATAATATGTCTGAGAAAATCTGTTGTGCAGACCCAGCCCACACCTCTGTTGTCTGGCACCTGTGCTCTTTCTGCCCTGAGATCAGAACCCTTGACCTTTGCAGGAGCTAAGAATTACCTAAGTTAAAATCCCACTTGAGGAAATAACTTCTTCCAAAGTTTTATTCTTTTATTTCTTTTACATGACCCAACTCAAACATACTGCCCTTGTCATAGTCGTTCATATTCTTGGTGTTCCAAATTTTATTAGTATTAGTACTGAGTTTAGTATTTTTATGTTTGTCACCAACTCATTTAAAAATGAATCATTCTTTAAATGAATGTGTGCCACTGTAAAGCTATTTCACCTAACATAGCTTCACTGTGGTTGTCCAATTGTGACAGCTGGAATATACAAAGAAACTCGATATGTTTAAATTCCCTTATGGACTAATCAGTTTCAAGTGTCAGTGATGCCCATTCACAAGAGCAGGTACTTTGACAAGCTTTCAGTGAAAATATTTTGTATGTCTTTTGCATTGCACTTGATCCTTAATTTATATTTACTCTCTACTCCCTATCTGACAGTGTCCAAGTGATTGGCTTCTACAAATACAACACGCCAAAACATAGTGTCTCCCCTACAAATAAGGTGAAAAATGCTATGATATTTATGTTGTACAGGTAGCAGAAAAGAATGTTAGATATATAATCCCCTAAAATTTCTAAGGAGGGTAAGCTCTGTTAATAGATGGATTCTTGAAGGAGGGGAGGGGTTAGGTACAAAGTCATCAACCCCAATCTAATTAATTGCCTGTTGCAGTTCTGAAGGGAATTTTCAGTAGCATGGGGAGTGAGCAAATTTGGAGGTAGAAACCAGAAGAGGCTAAAGTGTTCCAGAAAGAGCAAATAGAGATATTGAGAGGACCTGGGTAAGATAACTGAGGGAAAGACTAAAGCCAAGTAAAGTGGAAAGCTGTCTGAGAAATGGTGCAGGTGGTAGGGAGGAGGGTGTTTTGATCACTGGAGACCGGAAAGAAGGACTTGTAATAAGAAATACTGTCTAATGGGGAATTTTCTAGATAAATTCTATGCAGAAAGCCCTCGAACACATCTCTCCCTAGGAAATATTCATTTAATTTTATAATGCTCACTATTTAATGAGAATGAAACAAAATTTTGTTTCAAGGTTTAAATATGGAGAAAACAGAGTCCATGGCTCAGGAGAGCAGACATGTGGCTTATAGACACTATTTTTTTTTTTGTAAATGAAGAGATATCTTTGCATGAAAAGATATAGTGTTCATCATTTACCAGTTAGGTGAGGGTAAAGAGTATTTACTACACTTGGGGGGACCACAGGATAGACAGGTATGGGAAGGACCCAGATGGAGTTTTCTTTAATGTGAACTTCCAGTCTCTGGGAACTCTCCCTCATTCTGACCATCCAAAATATACTTGGGCTTCATGTTCCCCATAAATGCTACCCAGGAGAGGTAGACCCCTACTGCTAGATCCAGAAGAGTATCTTATAAGCAGGAAAAACCATATTTTTGTCAAAAAACCCGGAACAACAATTATTTCATTATTAATTATCTTAGTCTGTTCAGGCTGCTATAAATAAAGCTCCAAAGAGCTTAAACAACAAACATTTATTTTCTGCACTTTCAGAGGCTAGAAAGTTGCCAGCAAATCCTGTGTCTGATGAGGGGTCACTTTCTAGTGTACAGATGATTGTCTTCTTATATTCTCAAGGGGCAGAAAACAGAACCCTCTGGGGTCCATTTTATAAGGGCACTGGTCTAGTTCATGAAGGTCCTAACTCACATGACTTAAATAGCTCCCAAAGGCCTCATCTCCTAATGCCCTCACATTAGGAGTTAGGATTTCAATGTATAAATTTGGAGTTGGGGCATACAAATATTCTGTCTATAATACCAGTGTTTTTCAAATATTGAGTATTTCAAATATTTTTATGTATCAAAAAAGAGCTCACAGACATATACCCTTAGTATATATTTTTACCTTTAAGCCTATGTATCCAATTATTTAAACATTGGTGAAGGGTGAGGATGAGAATTTTATACACCATGAAAAAGTGTTAAGACTTCTCAAGTCCACTTTTACATTTTGGGCCAATTTTCAGATACTAAAAGAGTTTGTTTCTAATTTATTTTCAGGAAATATTGTCTTATTGTCTTTTGATAAAATTTTAACTTTTATTTCCTGCTATGATTTCTTTGGAAGCTGATTGTTTGAAAAGGAATAAGGTGTGCCTATTATGGCTCAGTGACCACCTAAGATTCATGCTCTGTTTCCATGGTGTGGAATGGTTGCTAGGAGCTGTTGCCCAGTCAGGGATTACTGATCTGAGCGATTCTCCCACTTCTCCATTTGGGTGATTAGGACTTATTAGTGGGGCATGAAAGTTACAACATTGCCATGGACTCTTTCCCCATCTTCCAGCTAAATGGAGGGGAATAGTGGGAATCTGGAGAAAAGTAAGGTCATAAGATAAAAGGAGGCCACCTCAGGCAAAAAAAAATATCACTATTGGTTTTATGGGTCAATAATTAAGCTTCTATTGTGTTGTCACTAAAATTGTGTATTGGTGAACTATTATAGCAGGTAGTGCATTACATTACAGAAGTAGCTGGGATTTTTTCCAATTTATCTTCTGTCTCATTCCAGAGCATGACCTTGGAATACATTTTGCCTTTCCAAACCCTCCAACTTTGAAGACATTTCAGAAAACTATACAAAAATAACAATTCCTAGGGTGATGGTGGAGGGTATTGTTTGCCAAGTTCTCAGGTCCAACTGGGTCAGGTCCCGTCAGTGTTGCCTTCCAGGAAAGGGAACAGGCAAGATAATCCACAACTCTGCCCCAAAGGGGTTTGTTTAGGAATTTATTGGTTGGAAAAGACAGTGTTAATAATAAGTGATTAACAGGAGCTTAGGAAATAAAGTCAGAAGGTAGAAAATTCAGACCATAGATAAAACATGGGTATGAGTCTGGATAAGTAAAACATATGAAATACAGGAAGGTAATTAACAAAGCAATTGTATATGTTATGCATGCTAAGATGGGGAAGGGCTGGTTACAACCGAATTTGGTGGAGCTACAGTATATGTAGTTGTGCCTCATCTGCATGGCTTAGCACCTTCTGTGGACTCTCCTTTGGGCTGTCCAAGGCTTCCAAATCTATCAGGTCTTTAGATAACATCTGGAATAATGGTATTTACAAGCATTCTATCTAGAAGTTTGCCTTTTGAACTCTCTTTTTGATGAGACAACAGCCTAAGTTGGTGGGTGGGGTGGATTGGGACACAGATACAAAGTAAGAAGGAAGCAGGGGCCTATGAGCCAATTATCTTGATCACTCTGAAGAGGCTCAGAAAGCTGACTCTTCCTGAGCTTGATGAAATTCCAGCAGGCCCAGTGAAATGGGGAGAATCTCCTGGAGAAGCTCTTAGCCCTGGTGCCTTTGAAACTTAGTTCTTGCTCTTTTTTCATCCAATGGCCTGCTAAAGATGATCTTCAGATCCTACTCTTCTCCCCTAATTTCCTCCCATTTCTATCTAAGCCTCAGGTGTCAAGAGTTCTAGGCAAAAAAAGAGTGAGACATTAATCTATTATGTCAATTTTTTTCTGAAAGAGGAGATTTGCTTCCAGCAACTAAAAATATATTCCATTGAGGATAAGGGGTTCTAATTGCCCAGGGAAAAGAATTCCAACAACACATAATGGACATATATGTTACAACAACATATAATGGACTACTTTCTTTTGGTCACTCATCTGGGACTTGCAGGGCATAAAAGAGACTACACCTAATAGACCTTAATGATTCCTAAGAACGAGTTGTTATGGGTAGTTGTCTGAAACAACATTGGTCTTCTGGCCCTGGTGAAGTGTGTTCTTATAGGAAGAACTTTATTTTGGTCAGTATGTGTATTAAAGTTCAGTTTCATGTAAGAGAAAGCATTCTAGCTATTTTAACAGGATGCAAATTTAAAATAGGTAATAAGGTGCTTACAAAATCATTGTAAGGACCAAAGGAGAAACTGACTACTAGCCCAATAAAACAAACATCACCAGGAAGACCAATACCTCTGTCACAGTCAGGAAGCTGGTAAATCAGGAAATTTCTTTCTGGATAGGTGGGTTCAGGAACAAACCATCTTATCCCAAATCCTGGCATAATAATCTGCCATCTCAGTAGTTGGCTGTAGGGACATGCTACCTTAGCTGTGATGCTGAGAAATGGAAATTCCATCATATCCATTGTTCCAGAACCACCCTGTGTCTGCTAGATTCACAGCAACAAAATGGAGTCCTTTCCTATTACCACCTCTCTCCCCACTTGACTATATTTTGAAAAGTAATTTTCACATGAGTATACCTGATTAGCAGAACCTAAATCACATCTGTTCCCTTGTTTCAGAGGAGTAATGGGTGTTTTAGCTTTTCAGCCTCTGTCATAAAGGAAGGCGCACTACACAGGGGTTAGAAGCAATGTTTAGCAAGCCAATTTCAGATTTCACCATCAGCCATTCTGTGTCCAAATAGAGGTACTCATTCCTGACCCTGACACTATGAGAATGGCCTTTCATGATATGAAACAGGCCAAATTAGATAAAAGCTGCAATTTTGAAAGCAAAGCAAATAGATGCAATGTAATGTCGTTGGATTGAGAAACATTATGTTGAATAAAACCTGCCTTGATGTGAGTTACACAGAACATCAAAAATATAAAAATGCTAGATATGTAAAATGAATATTACTGTCTGAGAAAGAAACTAAAATTTGAAAAATGAGTTTTCAGGGAAAAAGTGTATTATAAAGTTACAACATCAAGTAACATTACGTATTTTTAAAGATACAAACAAATCCAGGGCATATTTCAAGTACAATTAGGGTGTTTATCTATGGGGGAGAGAGAGGAATGAGAGTGGGAATTTGGGGTAAAGAAGGAAACAAAACAATAAAGAGAAGAGAATAGCCTGTACTCATTGTTGATAAAAATGTGTCATAATCTGTTTAGTATGAATAGTTCAACTCATGATTTTGTAACATCTACTTACATTATCAAAAGTGAAGATTATACACAGAAAATGAAACAATCAGCAGTGTACAAAGGCAACATTTGGAATGGGAGAAAATATTTTCAAACCAGATATT
The DNA here is from genome assembly GCF_052094955.1 of Ictidomys tridecemlineatus. Classification (NCBI taxonomy): domain Eukaryota; kingdom Metazoa; phylum Chordata; class Mammalia; order Rodentia; family Sciuridae; genus Ictidomys; species Ictidomys tridecemlineatus. Next base: position 86,369,034 of record NC_135493.1, read on the forward strand.
TTGGAGTTAATATCCAAGATATATAAGAAACTCATACAACTCAAAACAGATAAACAAAAAATGAATAACCTGAATAAAAATCAGCAGAGGACTTGGATAGCTGTTTCTCCAAAAAGACATACAAATGGCCAACAGGTGCTGAACATCACTAAACATCAGGGAAATGCGAATCAAAACCACAATGGCATTACCTTATACCTGTTAGTATGACCATTGTCAAAGAGATAAGAAATGCTGAAAAGGATGTGAAAAAATGGGAACCCTTGTATACATTTGATTAGAGTGAAAACTGGCATAGCCTTTGTGGAAAACAGTTGGAAAGTTCCTCAAAAAAACTAAATATCAAGCTATCATATGATGGAATCCCACTTCTTGGTATTTATTCAAAAAATTAAAGTATCTCAAAAAGATTCTCCTCACACCCATGTTCATTGAGGTACCATTCACAGTAGCCAAGTTATGGAACAAACAAATGTCCATGGAGGATAAATGGATAGAGAAAATGCAATGTACACATACAAAAGGATATTACTTATCATTCAAAAAACAAAAAAGGACATCCTGGTGTGTTTAACAACATGGATGAAGCTTGAGAACATATGGTCATGAAATGAGCCAGTTAAAGAAGGACAAATACTACATGATTCCACTTATGTATGGAACCTGAAATAGTCAAACTTATAGAAGCAGAGGGTAGTGTTGTTGCCAGAGGCTGGAGCAAAAGGGGAAATGGTAGTCAGTGGTTATAAATTCCAGTAATACAAGATGAATAAATTTTAAAAATTTGCTGTATAACATTGTACCCATAATTAGCAGCACTATATTGTAAACTTAAGAAATTTTTAAACCAGGAATAATGGCACATGCCTATAATCCCAGTGGCTCATAAGGCTGAGGCAAGAGGATTGTCATTTCTGAGCCAGGCTCAGCAATAAGCGAGGCCCTAAGCAACTCAGTGAGACCCTGTCTCTAAATAAAATACAAAATAGGGCTAGGGATGTGGCTCAGTGGTCAAGTGCCCTTGAGTTCAATCTCCGGTACCCCCTGCCCCAAAGAAATTATTAAAAGGATAGATTTCTTGTTAAGGGTTCTTACAATAAAAATGGAAACAAGAACTAATGATTGGAAGCATGCATTTTAAACCAATTTGCAATTGGAAATTTCACAAAACACTGTCAAACAGAGCAGGAATAATTCATTTATATAAATTATATTTAAAATATAAAAATTAAAGATAAATCACACCACAAATTCTGAAAAACATGCAAATATATAATTCTTTAAAAGTTTAGAAAATGCCCTACAGGAATAACATTTAATCAGACATAAAAATGGAAAGTTAGAAACATTCACATCCTCAATTTTGATACAAAAGCATATGGTTTCAAAATAATATCTGAGTCTGATAAAAATTGAGCAAATGAAAAGCTTATTGAGTAGGAAAGAAACATACAATGCAAATCCATTGAAACATTTAAAATAATCTCTAAAATTCACAAAATGTGGCCAGAACAGTAACATAAAATAGTTACTAAAAGTAGAAACTGCTGTTGGAAGATATTTATTTTCAGCCCATTTGCGAATGTAGAAAGGCATATGAAATCTTTAAAGCCCAAACAGAGTAAGATTACTTATTTTAAAATGGAATTGAAATGAAAACAAAAATCTGAAGAATCACAACAAGGAAACAAATCCCCCAAAGCCTGAGGCATATCTAGACTCATAAAGTCATTGAAAATCGAACTCAGTGTCATTCAGATTTACTGAAGGACGATATATTATTGATCAGAAACATTTTATTTTAGACTAATTTAAAATTTTATAGTTGTTCCCAAACGTGACCCCTTAAAATTTCTTCTTTTTCAAACTCTTCTGTTTCTTATTCAAACTAAGGCTCTCACACAATTATACAGCTGTCTACCAGGCCAGAAAACATTTCTTTGGCATTTCTAAACTGAAACAGTGCACACAAAAATCAGGGCCCTTCACTTCTGCTCTTCATGCCATGAGATGACTTTGACGAGATCAAGATTCTCTTGTCTGTCCTTCCCTTCATGAAATAGCCTTCAAGTCTCAACAGAGGATCCAACAGTTCCCAGACAGAGCTAGGACTCTTTCTTCTCTTCCTTGGTACCATTCTGTTTCCCTGAATTGAACTAGAAACTTCCAGGTTTTGTGGAATTTTCCATATAAGTGGATGTTGGATCATACTGATTTGATGGAAAGAAAACAGAAAATGGTTGGTGATGCAGTATTTTTAAAAATTTGTTCTTTTTAGATATACATGACAATAGAGTATGTTTTGACATATTAAGCATACATGGAGTATAATTTATCCCAATTAGGATCCCATTCTTGTGGTTGTACATGATGTGGAGTTTCACTGGTCATGTATGTTGCAGCATTTTTTAAAAGAGTGAATCACCATTGTTCATGAGATTTTCTTCCAAGTTGCTTCTAAGCAACAAGTTTTGTCATGGGGCTTTCTTTTTTTAATTTAATTTTTTTTATGTGGTGCTGTGGATTAAACCCAGTGCCTCACACATGCTAGGCAAGCACTCTACCACTGAGCCAAAACCCCAGCCCCTGGCATGGGCCTTTCTTGCTTGACCTATGAAAAACAATCTTGTTGTACATATCTCAATAACAAAACAACAGGGTTTCAACTATTTGTGACGTCTTTCTTGTTTAGGACCCAAAATACACCGGGTTGTTGTTCTGCATGAAAATGGAATTTCATAATTCCTCTGTGTTTCAGGTAACTATTGCTTCATAACAAACTACAAGTACACAGATTGCTGTTTCTAGCCTGAGGGTTACCATTATTTTTTAAACTAATATGCCTGAGATTTGAACTTTGATCTAAATCTCCTTTTATGTAACTTTAGAAATACTAATAGACTCACAAGAAATTGCAAAAATCGTACAGAGATCCCATGTACCTATGACCTAGCTTTCCTTAATTGTGACATCTCTTGTATCTATATTGCATTCTCCAAACCAAGAAATAAATTGACACAATATAATGAACTAGACTACATATCTTTAGATTTTACCATTTTTTTTGCCTGCACTCATTTATTTTTGATGTTTGTGGATCATTCCATGATATTTTGTCACAAGTACAAGATTTGTATAACTAAGACAACAATTATTATGCCGAAGTGCTCTGTCATCACAACAATCTCCCTCCTGTTGCTCTTTTTTTTTTTTTTGTAGTTGGACACAAACTTTTACTTATTTTGTTTACTTATTTTTATGTAGTGTTGAGGATCAAACCTAGTGCCTCATACATGCTAGGCGAGCACTCTACTGGTGAGCCACAACCCCAGGCCCCTGTTGCTCCTTTATACTTTCTATTAGGGCAATCATCTCATCCTCTTCCCCCATTCTTGGCCTTTTCTGGTTGTAGATATTACACATCACTTTTATTGTCTGCCCGCTGTTTTGCCTCCTAAGCATGCCATGTTCTATTAACCATCGTCACAACTCCCTGCATATCAAGCCCTCTTGGTTACTCTTGTAACCTTACCAGTTATTAAGGTGATTGCAACATCCTGACTTCTGGTAGTTAATTGCTGCAATCTGCCCTCTATTACTTCAAGGCCCCATGATCTCCATGGAAATTAATGAGGCCAGCTCTTGGATCACTTCTCAAATCTTCAGCCCTACCCTGCAGATGAGAGTCACTGCTGAACTTCTTGTGATGCTGGGTACCCCTCTCACCAGTATTTACTTGATGGCTTTGGTGAATGGTGAATTTCTTGGCCCCCTGTATAACATAAGGCACTGATGGGATTTCTGACCTCACATAATGTATCTGTTCCATCACGTACAATCCCTTCAGCCTCTTTATTCTTTCCTAGACCCTCTTCTAGGAGAACCAGACATTTCTACTTCACACAGCACAGGCTTTTGCCTCCTGTGACTTCTAAGAGCCACCTTAGCTGTGAGTTTGCCCTACCCTTGGAGTGCTTGCCAAAGTGTTAAAGCTACCTCTCAACAAAGTATCATCAATTAATCCTAGTTTATTTAACCTTATGTTCTGACTTACTCAATCAAGTACCTCAAAATCCAGCCCCAGGGGTATTCACGTTACTCAAACTATTATGTTCTAGTGAATTCTCGCAGCTCCTTCAGAATATAATCTCTTTCCATTATTATCAAACTCAGCATATTGCCAGTTGGATTTTGCTGGGATTTAACTGAGGTTATTAACCCAGAAGCCACGAGATAATATTGGACACAGCAGCCAGGTGTGGTGGCATGTGCCCGTAATCCCAGCCACTAGGGATGCTGAAATAGAAGGATCATGAGTTCTAGGCCAACCTTGAAAACTTGATGAGATCCTGGCTCAAAACACAAAGTAAATAAATAAAAATGGTTGTGGCTCTAGCCACAAGGGAAAGGCTTTTATTTCAATGTTAGCTCTCAGGTACCCCATCCTTAAGCAGTTCAACCTTTAGAAATGATCTATTCTTTCCATAATGTTCACAGAATTGGAGATGTGAGATATGTGTGGCTACCTATTCATTTCTGTGAGGTTTGTTGTTCATCAGCTTAGCAGTAGAGTGCTTCTAGGTTTAATGTCCAGTACCAGAAAAAAAAGTTGGAGCAGCTCCTGAAGGAAAAATCAATTGCATGGTGAGGGAGAGGGTTCACTAACATCTATCCTAAAGAAAGTACTACCTCTTACTCAAGGAGGATGGGCTATCTCTGCAATTTGTGAGTTCAACTGGATCTACAGAATCAACATCTTAGAAGTATCTATACAGATATTCCCATCCTATTTTTCAGGACCCAGAATTTTCAAACCAGGCCTCTGGCTTGACCATGAAAGACTTGCCTGTGGTGAGCATTTAACTATCTTGAGAGCTCTGGCCTCTATTAAGTCCTGAGTTTGTCCCCTTTGATATGAGCATCTCTATAAGCAAAAGGAGTAAAGGACATCATTATAAGATATCAGCAAGATCCTCTTGTGCTTATACTTAGCCATTAATTGCTTTTTAATGGCCCAGAATCTCATTATCACTTTATAAGGTATCCATACAAAATAGTCATTACCAGCCAACTTTATTGACCTGTATTTTGCATGCCAGAATTATTGTACTTAAAAAGTATTCCCCTCCACCAGACATTCTTCCAGGTCACTACTGGTGAAATCTTCAGCATTTGGATTAGCACCTGTGGAAATAATTATCTGTTTCCATCCGTAACTCAGAATGGTATTCTCTTTGCCCACCAGGTGGTGAGTGATCTGGTCCCCAAACACCATTAGACTCTCTGTTTTCTTGGACCCTGCCATCAGTTCTGTTCACAGCCTTTAAGAAGTAAATGCCAAGATGGATTTGATGTGCATGAAATTAATTGGGGTATGTCTGTGAGTGATAAGAGGAAGAGGTAGGCTGAGTGCAGTGGTGCATTCCTGTAATCCCAGCGGCTTGGGAGACTGAGGCAGGAGGATTTCGAGTTCAAAGCCAGCCTCAGCAGTTTAGTGAAGCCCTAAGCAACTGAGTGAGACCCTGCCTCTAAATAAAATACAAAATAGGGCTGGGGATATGGCTCAGTGGCTGAGTGCCCATGAGTTAAATCCCCAGTACCAAAAAAGAAGAAGAGGAGGAGGAGGAGGAGGAGGAGGAGGAGGAGGAGGAGGAGGAGGAGGAGGAGGAGGAATAGATAAGGGCAAAGAGAACATTCAGACTACAATCCAAGTCTGATATCTATGAGAGGAGAGGAGGGGAGGAGGGAAGTAGGATTAGCTAGGAAGAGTCCTGGTTAGCTGTACAATTCAAAGAAAGTTCAAGCCAGACAGATAAGTTACAGGAAGCTCCTGTCTAATAGAAAACAGCTGGGATTAGTTCTTGTACTATGCTTAGTCAGTGGTTGATGGTAGCCTCAGAGAGGCCTGGCCCCAGTGAAAATATGTTGGTAGACATTTTTTTTTTGTCTACTATAGGTGGCATTCTAAGAGAAAGCCTTCCATTTGCCTCTGATTTTCACCCCTGGGTAAAGGATAGAGGGCTTCTGCTCCTGTCTCTTTAAGTGCAATGCATGAACAAACAAGGATGATTAATTCCCTTATCTCATCTGTATCTGCACAGTACCAGCTTCCACATTAATGAAAAGGGCCTCTCCACTCCCTACATTAGATTGGGATCAAGAGTGGCACTTGGCAAGATACCATGATCAAGTCTCAAATATTTTAGGACCTTCTTTTTGACCTGAGTATAGTTCTGATCTGGACCTTGGACTCTATCTTACAGCTAATTGATTTAAAATATTTAACACTCTGGATAAAAAGTAATTCTTTGCCAAACTGTGTTTTGTTTCTGACCCCCACTCATGGGCCCCCCAGTGTATTAAAACCTCCAAAAGTTGTTAGTCAGGCCCTAGTGTGTATGGTTTTGGCTTCCTCGGTCTCTTGTACCTAAAGGGAAAGGCTTTTATTTCAATGTTAGCTCTCAGGTACCCCATCCTTAAGCAGTTCAACCTTTAGAAATGATCTATTCTTTCCATAATGTTCAGAATTGGAGATGTGAGATATGTGTGGTACCTATTCATTTCTGTGGTTTGTTATTCATCAGGTCATTTTGAATTGAAAGTCCCCCAGTTGCCTTAAAAGCAAAATAGCTTATTTAAGTGGTTTCCAGTACTAGGAGCATCCCCCTTCACAGTTGAAATGACATCAACTTACAAGAGTGGCTTTGAACCAAGAAGAGCCAACCCTGAGCCTTTGGCCAAGTTTACTTAAAGTGATGACCCCATTTAGGAATTGCCTGAAAATAATTCTTAGGGAGGCTTTTAAAAATGTGTTCTTTTTGTTATACGTGGCAGTAGAGTATATTTTGCCATATTACACATACATGGATTATGACTTCCAATTCTTGTGGTTGTACATGATGTGGAGTTTCACTGGTCGTGTATTCATATATGAACATAGGAAAGTTATGTCTGACTCATTCTACTGTCTTTCCCATTCCCATCCCTCTTCCCTCCCCTCACATCCCCTTGTAGGAGGCTGGTTTAGGACCATTGCAGAAAGCATTCTAGGGAAGCAGAAAACTAGACTCCCTTTCAATATTTACTTCTCTGTATTATCCAATGTGCGACAGCATCATAGTTTCAAGTACTCTAAAATACCCATTTTCTCAGAACCCATTATGGGTTATATTGTGTCCCCCAAAGGATCTGTTGAACTTCCTAGTACCTGTGGATGTGACCTTTTGACAAATAGGGTCTTTGTCATTAAGATGAGATCATGAGGGTGGTCCCTTAACCCATCCTTGTAAGAAAAGAGACACAGATGCAGAGGGAGAGTCATGTGGCAACAGAGGCAGAGATCAAAGTGATGTGTCTACAAATCCAGGAATGCTGAGGATGGCAGAAACACCAGAAGCTAAGTAAGCTAAATGCATGGAACAGACTCTCTCTTAGAGCTTTCAGACAGATCATGGCTCTGTGAACTCCTTGATTTTGGACTTCAAGCCTCCAGAACTATGAGAGAATTAGTTTCTGTTGCTTGAAGATACCCAGTTTGTAATAATTTGTCAGGGCATCCTTAGAAGGCTAACAGAACCCTTAAGATGACTTTTATGACAGGAGTTTCCAGAAATATAAAGGGAAATGTTGAAACCTACTCATTGGAGGGGTGTTTGTGATATTTTGGTGCTTTCAGGACCTTCTCCAATTTGTAATGGCCAGGAACCAAAATGCAGAGAAGAGAATCCAGCTCAGATCTCTAGTTCCAAGGTCTTTATGTAGTTACCTCACTGCACACTTTGGCTAGGCCATCTTATATTAGTAACACTTGTTTATTAATTTTTATACTTGGCATGTCTGGAAATGAAAATGATAATAGTACTTACAAGAGTTCTCCTGGTTCTAAATGCTTTTGCCTAGTCACCACTCACACCAATGCTTAAATGGGGTCATTATTCTTATTGTTGCTGTTGTTGTTTTGGTACTAGGGATTAAACCCAGGGACACTGTATTATGGAACTATAGCCCCAGTCCTTTTTTTTTGTTCTTTATTTTGATACAGGGTCTCACTAAGTTACTGAGGCTGGCTTCAAACTTGAAATGCTCCTGCCTTAGCCTCCCCAGTTGCTGGAATTACAGATGTGTGCCACCATGGCTGGCAAAATAGAGTTATTTTTATGACTGTATATTTTTACAGACAAAGTAATTGAAGCACAGAGGCATTGAAAATCTGCCAAAAACATCAGAGCTAGGAAATGGCAGAGGTAGGATTTGAACATTGGCAACAATAGCTCTAGAGTCTTTACACTTCACTGGTATGCCAGACTGACTCTCTACTAGGAGGTACAGCAGAGATAGTGCCAAATAGAGATAAAGTACTGAATGTATCACTATTCTAACAATCTAATGACTTGCAGAAATAAATAGGATGACTTTGTTACTATGATGTCTGGACATTCTCAAAATGAAGTAATTTTGTGGAAGCCCAAAGACCAAAATTTTAACAGCTTGGACCCAATTCTATTTTCTAAGACAGTTTATTTAAATTATAGTTCCCTTGACTTCCAGTCCAGTTTATCCTTCTACAAAGGAGTCATCTTCAAAGTATATTTTTCTCTCTCCTGAAGTTAGTAGTAGTTTCCTAAGATTATTTAGAGAATAATGATAAATAAGTTAAGAGACATCAATACCAATATAACCATTTCCCATAGAAAAGGTGAAATCTTCTCCATGAATTTCTCTACTCAATTAATCGCCATAGACAACTACTAGTGCCAAGGATTTTATGAACAAATTGAAACCTCAAATTGAAACTGAAATAATAGAGCATCATCCTTCACCAAGTTCCATTTGGTTTCCAAATCAATCACAAAGGAATGTTTATGGATGAATCTTAGCAATAGCTCTGCTTCCAAACAACAATTTTTGTCTATTATTTTAATTTCTTCTGTGACCATGGCAATGGCATTTGTTTCTATTGGAGTGTGAAGTAGCCATACCCATGAAGTAGTCCATATACCCATTTCAACCCAAGCATGAATATATGAACCCTTTGATGGATTTTACCAGCAAAGTGCCAACTGACTCTTCTGTCATAATTAATTGCATTGTGGTAGCTTTTTCTTTCTCTACACCCTATTATGAAGATTGATGGCTCTGTTAGATTAGGGGGAAAAAAGAAACCCTTGAGTTCCCTAAGACATGCCCATTTTATGCTCAATTCTGTAGTAAAGTGGGCATGTTAAATTTGGACTCCCCCCCCCCGCAAAAAAAAAAAAAAAAAAAAAAAAACTTCTAGCAGTGTCATCCTCCACAGGTTCTTAAATTTTTCGATACTCCTTGTGGAAAATTTCTACAAATTTTCCCATCTCATAAACAATTCCTATAAATGAGGAATTTTTAATAAATTCGACCTATACTCAGAATTCAATGGGAAATTCCAGGTATTTGTTCCCTTCTATAATTTCCAATATGGTATTGAGGAATAATTATATGTGGGTAATCCTCAACTTCTACTTTCTTTGAAATTTGTGAGGGTGGAATGGTTGGATGTCTCTGGTTGGATGTCTTTGGTTCAGAACCAAAACAACTTCATCTGGATGCACAGTTTCATATATAAAGTTCAATAACAAGCAGGCAAAATTTATTACTCATGATGGTGCCTCAGGATTCACCTGTTTTCCCTGAAGGGTAGAGAGGAACCCATCTCTTTCCAGAAAAAAAAAAATAGGCGAGTTTTTGATTGTTTATTTCTTTGGGGTTGAGCCCCTCCATTGATCTGAAATTGGATCCAAAAAGCAACCAGATTAGTGTCTTTTTTTCCCCAATGTATTCCTATTTGGAGAATCAGTTTAAACTTGTTAAGCCAAATATTTTTTAAAAATTGTGTTTATTCAGATATTATTTAGAAACAATAAATTTCACCCTTTTTAGAAGTAGAGTACTTCTTTTTGACAAACATTTACAGTCATATAACCACCACCACAATCAAAATATATTATGTTTCTATATCCTAAGAAGTTCCTTGTGACCCTTTGTAGTCAATTTTCTCCTCCTGCAAGATGCTTGCAACCACCAATCTATTTTCTATCCCTATAGGTTTGCCTTCTCCAGACTATAAATGAAATCATACAATATATGCATTTGAGATCATCCATATTATTGTATATATTAATAGTATATATATTCTCTTTTATTATTGAATAGTATTTCATTGTGTGGGCACACCAAAGTTAGTTTTTCCATTAATCCATGAAGTGTGTTTGAATTGTTTTGGGTTTCTATAAACCTTTATGTACAGATTCTTTGGGCGAGTGTGCATTTTTATTTCTCTTAAGTAAATATCTAGGAATGGGATTCATGAATATTTTGGCAAATGATGTTTGACTTAATAAGAAACTTAAAACCCTCTTATTCTTCCCCATCTCTCTATTGTTGGTTTGCTATAGTACTCCATCATCCCTAAACCTTTAGTTCACCACTGTTAAGAGTTCTCCAGGGAGTTATAACCAATAGGACATATGTATTAATATAGATATATAGGTCCATGAGATGTGGTTTATTAGGAGAATTGGCTCACGTGATTATAGAGGCTGTGAAATTCCACAACAGGTCATGTGCAAGAGGGAGACACTGAGATGCCAGTAGTGTCACTGAGTCCAAGACTTATTGCCTCAGAACCAGGGAGGCCAATTGTGTAACTCTCCAGTTTTAGGCTAAGAGCGTGAGAACCCAGAGAAAAGGCTTCTGTTAAGTTTTGAAATCCAAAGATCAGAAAGCTTGGAGTTTTGATGTATAAAGGGAGGAGAAGAGTGAATCCCAACTCTACAAGGTTGATTGACACATTCATCTCTTTCTCTGCACTTGTTCTCTCGGGCCCCAAATTGGACCAGGTAATTGGATGGTGCCTACCTACATTGATGGTGGATCTTCTTCATCTAGTGTACTTAGACTCACATGCTGATGTCCTCTGGAAACAGACAAACCCACAAATAATGCTTTACCAGGTTTCTAGGTATTCCTTAGTCCAGTCAAATTGACACCTAAGAACACCCATCAAAAAAATTTGTTTTCTAAATTGTTTCTAGAAAGCAATTGACAACATATGGTTTGGACTTCCTAGTTCTTTTGAGTTTAGTAATCAAAATTAAAATTGTCTTTCCTTATTTCACACTGTGGGCTAAGTGCCAAAATATCAAGTGCATTTTTTTTTGAGTGGCTATTGCCATTCTGCAGGTTGGGAAGCCCAGGGGTCCATCCTAATTGAATGGAGTGCCCTTGCAATGATTAGCAAAAAGGCTTCCAGCAATTTTTATGCAGCTCTCTCTCTTGGTTAATCATTGCCTTCTGATTTATCCCATCCCCAAATGCTCCCTGTATGTTCTCTGACTTTCTTCTGCCTAGTCCCATATCAACTGTCCAAGCAAAGAACCTTAACGATTATCTCATTTCCACTGTCACATTGTCCTATACCTTATCTCACTTCCACCAGCCAGTTGTAAAACTTTTCAGTCCTTATGACATCTTCCCTGGCCTTGAAAACTATCTTCTGCCTGGAGCAGTGACGTATGTCTGTAATCCCAGTGGCTCAGGAGGCTGAGACAGGAAGATAACAAGTTCAGATCCAGCCTCAACAATTTATGGAGACTCTGTCTCAAAATAAAATATAAAAGGGGCTGGGGATGTGGATCACTGGATGAGCACCCTGGATTCAGTCCCTGGTACCAAACAACAACAACAACAAACTATATTGTACTCACTCAACTGGATTTCAATATTCAGTGACAACCGTCTATCCTACTTTAGGATGGGGGAATGACTAAAAAGATCAGGTTTTAGGTCAGTTTTTCTAGATTGCTCCTATAGGTAATCTGCCTTGCAATTCATCTCTCTCATTTGATTCACCTTGATGGCTTCATGTGCAGACATGCCTTCTTAGTAGAGCTCAGATGGCGGTAGGCACACCATAATATCCGAGGTTATTTCCTTGTCATGGCACTCTGCAAATACTTTATCAGATTCAGACAGATTCTTTTTTAAAAAAAATATTTATTTTTTAGTTTTAGGTGGACATAGTATCTTTATTTTATTTTTATGTGGTGCTCAGTATCGAACCCAGTGCCTCACACATGCTAAGCAACCCAAGCCCTCAGACAGATTCTTTATGAAGGATATGGATACCTGTCTTCCTAAATCATCCTGCCACCAAAACTCCTCCCATGACCTGGCCCTGCCCCTGCCCACCAAAAGTAGTTCACTCCTGCCTTGGCCTGGCTCTGCTAAAGCAATATATAAAGCTCAAAACTTCGTGGTGAGCAGCAGCCATTTTACTCCTGAAAATGAGCCACATCAGGTGTTTGTCTAATTAACCCCACTGCTGAATACAGGGAAGCTTGCTGATTGGAGATCTGCTTCCCACCTCCATCATTGGGAGGGGACAGCTCTGTCACAAACTCAGGTCATGTGATCCATTCTCTCTGTTTTTAATCTTCCTGTTTTCCTGCCTCTGCACTAGGAATAACATTAAATGTGGTCCCAGAATCTTCTCTAAATTTCCCCAGGATGGTAGATTCCCCTCCATGTCATATTTCTTGGCAGTAGATTTTTTTCCCTGGGATGTTTACAGTTCCCCAAACCTGTCCTGACAATGTGAAAATGTTGGAGGTCTTTACAGTATTGTGTGTGTGGAGGTCCTGCTGACATATTTGTGGGACTCAGGGTTTGGTTAATTCTGATTTGCTGCCACTGTTGTTTGCATTAAATCATCTCCTCCTCCTCCCTGACTCCCTCCTCTTCCTCTTCATTATGAACAACCAGATAAATTTATAACTGGGTTAATGTAATTCTTATTTAAATAAACAAAGTCTCAGAGGTGTTTATGATGACTGAAACAGCAGCACTCAAATCTACACTACTGTCTACTCCAAGTCTTGAGAGGCAGGTTAAATACCTTACCTAACTAGGTTCACTGATGGTATGAGTGCATGAAATCACTTCCCCAGTTCATTCCTCCAACAAGACCACTTAATGGACAATATAGGGTAGCCCCTCCATGGTTAATGCAAAAATCATCTTTTATGGTTCCCTCTCCCTATACCTTGTCAGTGAAGCTATTATGAAGGATTGCAGGAGTAAGGTCCTTGCTTAGCATCTGAATGGCCATAAGTGACAGCGGCCATTTTTAAGGAAAGGTTTCCCTTTCCCGCCCAAGGGCCTTTCTGAGCTCTGACAAATAAAGTCTCTTGTGTATCTCTGCCTGGTCTCCATCTTTCATTTCTTGTCTTAGTTCCTTGATTTCCTTTCAGCAGAAATAAACCCACTAGAAATTGTTGTGTTATGAGGATAAGCATGTTGCATTTTGAGGTTTATACTCTTGAAAGTGAGTGATAGTTATCGATCCAGAATTGTGTGGAGTGCCCTTTTTAGGGTCAATAATCAATTCTACCTAAAAAAACAGTCCTCCTTGTAAATGACCACAACCACTGTGCTATCATTAGCTGTCATCAAGATGACCTGGACAGACTCCACCTCTTCCATATCTACAGGCAAAAAGATCTTTCTAGAAGATGTGTCAATTCTAGATCTTCCAATTGTTTCCCAATGCCTGCAGTATAACTGCTAAACTCCTTGTCATGTCTGCAAGGCCATCTGTGATTTGGATCCAGTTTATGGTTTCAGATTCCTTTTCTGTCATTTCCCTTCCTTTAGCAATATATACTCACTAAGTTCTCCTATGGCCCAGGTGTACGTGTTTCCCTCTTCTTGGAATAGGTTTTGCCAAACTCCTTCATTATCTGCCTTGTAAACTTTGTTTTTTTCTGGTCTCATGTCAAATGCTAGTTATCTGTGGGGCCTTTTAGATAATGCGGGTTGACTGATGTTATCTTTTCCCCCTTGTTTTTCCATGTATTGTATATGTGACCTCTTGCAGAACAATTGTGTTCAATAGTTTACTGGCTGGTTATTTTTCCCTGGACCAACATTGCAGTGAATCACATACTCTTTAAACTGGTCACTTGAAAAGAAACAAAAGTCCATTTGTTGTGTGTTTGGAGAAAAGAATTGATCAAAATTGTCCCAGTCCCTCTTTCAAGTGTATTCCCTTATTCCTGGGTACTGGTATAAAACTCAATTTTCATCATCCTGATGAGTATGAAGTCACCAGAATTGATGATAAAAAGAGGAGAGAATTGGAAGACAGTGAGCCAGGAGCCAAAGAATTCAATAATGAGGATGGTCAGTGGACATGACAACAGTGTGACATGAGCCTCAGGAAAGCTAGGTCCTTCCTGTTACCTAGCCCACCATCCTAACCACATGATATTTGCCAGGATCCAGAGAGGAGTATGACTTCAATAAGCTTCCATGCTTTTTGTACTCTCCTATTCATATTTATTGTGTGCATAGAGATTATTGCAATAGATATAACATTATTTTAATATGAGTCTATAATCATTTAAAATTCCCTTTCTCATTTAATCTAAATCACCTTGTGAGACATGTATTAAAACTACTATTCCCTGAACAGATGCTCCTTGATTGCTGATAAACATCCTGAAAAACATACTGTAAGTTGAAAATATTTTAAATAAAATAGCTTAGCCAAAAAGTATGTTGTGGTTTCAGTAGTTTTCCCTTGTTATCATGAGACTGGTAGTAAACTATAGCTTACTGTGATTGTCAGGCATCACAAGAGATTACCAGAGCACATGTTATTAGTCTGAGAAAGACCAAAATTCAAAATCTGCAGGACAGTTTCTACTGAATATGTATAGCTTTCACACTATTGTAAGTTGAAAAAAATAATAAGTCAAACCATTGTAAGTTGGTGACCATCTCTACTAAACACATTAGTGCTACCAGCATTAATAGGGTTTTGCAAATATTAGGTTTTGTGTTATTAGGGAAATATGAGAGTATCGCTAATTTTTTTTTACTTTCGAGACATTTATTAAAACATTTTTAAAGGAAAAATGTGAAAATTGCACTGATTAGAACATCTAAATTATGTGATTCACACTATTGGCATCTCATCTTATGTGGGAACCCCTGATGCTTTACCATTTCATGCTTTCCTTCCAGGTGCTTTTAAAAAAGATATTAAGGAGAAAAGGGAATGATCAGCCAAAAAGATCATTATTTTAAGATAACTAGGATTTACAGTGAAATGTTAATATTTGAAGTAAGAAAACTTTCTAAATTGGATTTTAACCTAGGGGTACTCTATCAATGAGCTACATCCTCTTTTTATTTTTTTATTTTGGGGCAAGATCTTGCTAAGTTGCCAAGGCTGGTCTTGAATTTTGAACATAACTTAATTCTAATTGGGTGAACTATCTTTCAGTCTACTTGGTCCTAATATTAGTCAGTGATGCATATTTACAAGGGTTCAGGTGGCACTAAACACTCTTTCAGTGAAATAACTTTTATATTTTTATATTTTAATTAAGACAGTTTATATTTATTCCAAATAAATATTTGATCATGTCATTTTCAATGAATTTTGGTATGAAATGCCCAAGAGCACATCTCCTTTAAGAGCAAAGGTGAAAATCATGCACTTTCATTGTATGTTGAAGCAAAAAAGAAAAGTGATGTAATTCTTCATTGTCCTCTAAGAAGAAAAAGTCTTGAAAATTGGATCTTTTTTTTTCTGTGTGCAAATAAAATGATACCTTCAGAAGCATTTAGGGGAACAAAAAACCCTAACATTCTGGTAGAAAATTATTGTTAAGAATTTGATTTCCTCCTGTTTTTACTTGAAATTTCTTTTCCAATAGATTATAGACGTTCTGTTCCAGGTAACCATTACCCAGTTTCTAGCAGTGGTTATATGTTGTGTAGCAGAAAATTGACATTGAGACAATGTTGTGTGTATAGTTCTCCATCATCCTACTAAGTGCAGATTTCTGTATCCAACACCACAAGCAAGATACAGTACTGTTCCGTCACCTCAAAGATCTTCCTCCTGCTACCCTTTTTATAGTTACACCCACACCCCCTCCCACCCAGCATTTTGAATCCTTGAAGACTACATCTGTACTCCATCTCTAGTTTTGTGACTTTGGGAATGTTATATAAATGGGATCCTATAGTTTATAGCCTTTTGAAATTGAATCTTTTTTTTCAGTCAACATAATACCCTTGAGATTCATCTACATTATTGCATGTATAATTTGTCCTTTAATTGGTAAATAATATTCCATAGTACAAATGCATCACAATTTTTTAGCCATTTACATAGTAAAAGATGTTTTGTGGGTTTCCAGTTTTGGATATTGGTGTGTTAGGGCTTAAGTCTGACATTGTATTTATTTATTTGTTAGAGCTCTTTGTTTTTTGTTTCTCTGTATTCATTTCTTTGCCATTCTGGAAGTTACTTGGATTTTTTTTGGAAATGAATTTTTATTTACCTATAATGTTTTTTGAAGTATATCTTTTTCTATCACTTTTTTATTGGCTACTCTAGGTATTACATTATATATGCATACTTTATCACATTCTACTAGTGTTGATATTTTCCCAGTTTCAGTGAAATGTAGAACCTCACCACTCTTTACCTTATTTCACTTATAATTGTTTTAAATATACATTGTATACATTGAGGACCATATCAGATAGTGTTATAATTTTTGTTTCCACCATTAAATATAATTATGAAAACTACAGAGAAGAGAGAAAAATCTATTGTATTTAGCCATATCTTTACTCTTTCTGTTAAGCTTTCTCTTTTTTTCTTCAAAATTCCATGTTTTATGTTTCCTGTTTAGAGAATTTCTTTTAGCTAATCTTTTCATTATGTTTGCTGGTGGCAAATTCTTTTAATTTTCTTTCATATGATAATGCCTTGATTTTTGCTTTGTTCCTGAAAGATATTTTTGCTGGATAGAGGTATTCTGGATTGACAATTTTTTCCTTCACTGCTTGGAAAATGTGCCAGTTCTTTTTGGTCTCTGTGGGTTTTGGTGAGAAATTCTGATTCAAATTGTTTTCCCTAATGCAAGGCTTTGTTTCTCTCTTACTGACGTCAACATTTTTATGTTTCCTTCTGTTTTCAAAAGTTTGACTATGGTATGTCCTCATGTGGATTTGTGTGTGTGTGTGTGTGTGTGTGTGTGTGTGTGTGTGTGTGTTTATCCTATTTGGAGTTTGCTAAATTTCTTGAGTCTGTAGTTTCATGTCCCTTTTTCATGAAATTTTCAGCAATCTTTCTTCAAATATTGTTTCAGTCCCCTCTTTTTTCTCTCCTCTCCTAATTATGATTGACACCAATATTTGTTTTTTGTCATAGCCCCACATGTTCCTCAGGATCTGTTCAATTTTTTCAGTCTATTTTCTCTGTTGTTCATATTAAGTAATTTATAATCATCTAGATTCCAGCTCACTGATTCTTTCCCCTGTTCCTACCATTCTACTATTGAGCCCATTCATTGAGTTTATAAATTATAGTTACTATATTTTTCAGTTCTAAAATTCCATTTCATTCTTTTTTATTTCTCCTATTTCTTTGCTAGGACTTTCTACTTTTTCATTTGCTTTGGTTATGTTTTGTAAGTACTTCTTCACATGTCTTTTTGAACATTAATGCCACTTATTACTGGTGTCTTTAAATTTTTGTGGTGCTGGGAATTGAGCCCAGGGCCTTGCACATGTCTGGCAAGTACTCTACTACTGAGCTATATACTGAGGTATATGGAGTTGGAATCTTTTGATTGACTTTTCTCATTAACGATTTCCTGGTTCTTCCAATGCTGAATGTTTTCTCTGATATAAGGAGGGTGATTCATAGTGGGGTAGGGAGGGGAGCATGGGATAAATAGATGAACTCTAGATAGGGCAGAGGGGTTGGAGGGGAAGGGAGGGGGCATGGGGTCAGAAATGATGGTGGAATGTCATGGACATTTATCCAAAGTACATGTATGAAGACATGAATTGGTGTGAATATACTTTGTACACAAGCAGAGATATGAAAAATTGTGCTCTATATGTGTAAAATGAATTGTAATGCATTCTGCTGTCATATATAACAAATTAGAATAAAAAAAATTAAAAATATTTCCTGGTTCTTGATAAGAGTGATGTTTAAATTGAGACCTGGACATTTTTGGAGTTTTAAGACTCAAGATCTCCTGTTTTATTCTATCTACCTTTCAGAGTATTCTTAGGCTTGTATTATATACACTGTTCAAGGTTTATAACTGTATTTAGTAGGAGGAAAGGGGGAAAATATACATACTACATACTTTTGTTTTCTCTTTAAAATAATTTTATTATGTAAAAATTTATAAAACAGAGAGATTAATAGAATGAACCAATTTTACTCAGCTACAATTTTCAATATTTTGCCAATCTTGTTTGTTTATCCTCCTCATCCTAAGATTTGTTTTAATTTTTTAATTCAAATGATATTATATCATTTTACTCAATGTCAGTGTGACTATCAGAAAACTACTTTTTACACAATCAGAAACCATTATCAAAATTTACTAAAATAATTGTTAAATATAATTAAATATCATCAATTCATATGCATATTTTCCTGGTTGTTTCAAGAAATGTTTTTTAAACTTTTAAAAATAATATCCAAAGCAAATATAATATTTTATTTGGTTGGTAAGCTGCTTTAAAAGATCTATGAATTTAAGAAAATGTGGCATATATACACAATGGAATATTACTCAGCCATAAAGAAGAATGAAATTATGGCAATTGCTTGTAAATGGATGGAACTGGAGACTATCATGCTAAGTGAAGTAAGACAATCCAAAAAAAAAAAAAACCAAAGGCTGAATCTTCTCTCTGATATGTGTATGCTATCATACAATAAGATAATAAGATGAGGTGGAGAATATAAATTCATTGGATTAAACAAAGGGGAATGAAGGGAAGGGATGGGGGATGGGAATAGGAAAGACAGTAGAATGAATTGGACAGAACTTTCCTATGTTCATATATGAATACACGACCAGTTAATTCCACATCATGTACAACCACAAGAATGGGAAGTCATACTCCATGTATGTAGACTATGTCAAAATATAGTCTACTTTCAGGTAGAAAAAGAATAAACAAACTAAAAAATATATAAATTTGCCTTTCTCTCCTGCATCTAATTTTAAATGCCATTTATCATTGAAGAAACTGACAATTTCCCTATGAAAGATCCCACATTCTGGATTTGACTGATTGTTTCCTAGTAGTGACTTTGAGCTTCTTCTTTTCCCTTCTATATTCACCATCAATGGGGAGTTGGCACTATTAGATTTAGGTTCAATTTTTATTTTTGGCACCAATACATCACTGGTAGTACTGTATGCTTCCTACCATATCCTATCAGGAGGCACATAATATGTAGTTACCTATACTTAAGGATGCTAAAATCGACCAATGTGTTCAGATGGTAGAATTTTCCATCATAATCTTACCTAATTTTAAAAAAATTATCTATGGTCATTGTCCTAGATCAGTAGTTCTCAACTGGAGGGGATTGCATTCCCCAGGGGACATTTGACAATCTTTCAAGATATTTTAGTCCTAATCATTATATAAAAATCTCTCTCATTCTACAGTACTGCATTTTGCAACTTTGCTATAATTTATTCAACTGGCCCCTTAGTAGTGGACATTTCTCTAAACCTTTGTTATTATGCAAAGTGTTGCAATGAACGATCTTGTGTATGTCATTTTGTACATTGGCTAGTGTTATCTTTGTGTTTGATTCCTAGAAGTGTGACTCATGAGTCAAATAGTGAATACACATGTAATTTTGGTAGACATCAGTGAATTTCCCTCTATTGAGGTTATATAATTTTGTTTGTATAGCTTTTTGTGGTTTTAAGAGGATTAATATTAAAAAAAAAGAATAAGGATGTGATTAAGATTTTTATCTGCCAGTTTCAGTACAATCTTACAAACTCCATCTTTTCCTACCATTCAGACTTGAAAGAAGCATTTAGGACAAGCATAAAAAGTCAGATTACATACTTTGTGTTATGGTTTGGATGTGAGGTATCCCCCAAAATCACACGTTTGAGACAATGCAAGAAGATTTAGAGAAGAAATGGTTGGGTATGAGAGCCTTAATCCAATCAGTGAACTAATCCTCTGTTAGTAAAATTAATTTACTGATCGGTAACTGAAGGCAGGTAGGGTGTGGCTAGAGGAGGTGGGTCCCTGGGGGATGGCTTTGGGGTATATATTTTGTCTCTAGCAAGTGGAGTCACTCTCTGCTTTCTGATCATTATGTGAGCTGCTTCCCTCCACGATACTTTTCTCCCATGATGCTCTGCCTCATCTCAATCCCTGAGGAATAGGACTGGCTATCTATGGACTGAGACACCTCAAACTGTGAGCCCACAAATAAACTTTTTCTTTTCTAAAATTGCTCGTCAATTCTTTAAGTCACAGAAAAAACGCTGAATAAAACACTTTGGTAAGTGCATTTGCAGAATGTACTCTTCATTGAGCTTCTTTTAAGCTCATGCAGGTTCAAGCTTTATCCCAACCTCCAGCACTGGGCACATATTTTGGGATTCCAATATTTTCCTAAAAGGCAAAAGTAAGATAGGTGGTTGACCAGATATTGTGCCAACTTGCAGCAAGCTTGTCAGAAACCATATAATGCGCATAAGTAGAGAATCAAAAGTGTCAATCAAATGGTGCATCATTCTTATGGGCTACAGTCAGAGCTGCTGAAGATTGATAGAAGATACAGAATAGCTGGAGGCAATACGTGGGGAAAACTGGGCAGATGGCTGGTTGGAATATGATGCAGTATAATCTTCATCTTTGCTGCCACCCCTACAACCATAAATTTCCTCTCTCTCTCTCTCCCTCCCTCCCTCTCTTCCTCCTTCTCCTTTCTTTAAGTTAGAGAAAGGTTTAGGCCATTGCAATCACTTGGTTGCATGCTTGAAGAAAGCCTTGAGTTCCTCCATTTTCTGGCCCTTCCACATTTCTAGGCTCACTGCTTCCCTCTTTATGTTTGGGATCTCCAACATCTCCTGAGGCATATCCTGATGAACCCCATTCCTCGGTTTTCTGATTGCTGGTATGACTGTGGGAGAGCAGGGTATAAGGTCTAGTACCGCTGCAATGGTAAACAGGGGCTGCTGAGTTAACTCTTGGTCATCATGAATGGGACAGCAGGCTGGCTATTTCTGAGCTTTTTGGTATGGACCAAACGGGATGGGGAGGAGGCCAGTTCTCAGACTTAGGGGCCGTACTGTCGAGTTGACTTGCTATTTTCCCTTTTGTTAGCCTAGAAGAGATCTGAAGACCACCAATGAGACATCAAGGGCCTAGAAAAAGCAAGTATCAAGGGGCTGGGGTTGTGGCTCAGTGGTAGAGCGCTTGCCTTACACGGGTATGAGTCTCTGGGTCTGATCCTCAGCACCACATAAAAATAAATAAACAAAGGTATTTGTCCATCTACAACTAAAAAAATATATATTAAAAAAATAAAAAGTAGATATCAGACATCTCATTGTTGATGTTAGGTATATTCTGAATAGGAAGAAGTCTAGAAGCAGAGAAAAAAACATGAGAAAATCCAAAGTACTTTATTAAAAATTTTTTTGCAGTGCTGGGGATCAAGCCCAGGGTGTCACACATGCTCAGCAAGCACTCTACCACTGAGGTACATCCGCAGCTCCTTTTTGTTTGTGTACCTCAGTTTCCTTATGTGTATAGTAACAATAATATAAGTACCTAGCTTATCAGTGTGTTATGAGGTTTAAATAATTTATTAAATTACTTATTAAACAGTACTTCAGATACCATAAGCAATCAATTTTAATTACTGTTATTATTATTTGATTATAATTATTACATGTAGGCCATAAATAATATCATGCCATTGCCTTTCTAAAAATCCCCAAATGATTCTCAGTGGAACTGGGATAATATCCAAGTCCTGTATGATGCTCTACAAAGCTCCAAGTGATCTGGCCCTCACCTGTACCTGAGTCCTCATCCTCATCTTGTATCACTCTCCCCTTTCTTGGTCATCAAGCTCATGCCACTCCGACTTTGTTTTCATTTCTTGAAATCATCAAACTGTTTTTTTTTTTTTTTGGCCTCAGGCCCTTTACACTCACTGTGTACTGTTATAATCAGGATTAAAAAGAAACTTTTCTAAAATGAGATATTAAAACCCAGAACACATGAAGAAATGTTTGAGAAATTTGTCTATATAATAATCTTAAACATCACATAGTAAAAATAAAAGACAACAGACAATGACAAATGTGGAAAATATTTATATTTTAGAATCTGACAGATAAAGGGCAAATAGATTAGTAGGTATGAAACCAAATTCTAGATTCCAGCTGTTGAGCTTGAATCCCATATGTATCACTGACTTGGGTGTTATTCAATCTCTCTGCCTCAGCTTCATCACTTAAAAATGGGAGTAGATAAAAGAGAATTTCTTAAAATTGTAGCAAGGGTTAAACAAGTTAAATAGGAACATCTTTTGGCATACCTCAAGAGCCATCTAAATGCTACTTATTAAGATTATTGAGAAACCCCAAGAACACTAGCCAGTTCACAAAAATGGTAATACAAAATGCCCAATAAAAATATTAAAATATGGACGACTTCATCCATGAGGAAAACATTTATTTGTTTATTTGCCAAATATTTAAATATGTAATAACTTTCAAAAAGCATTGGGGATAGAATAGTGAACATCTTACTCTCTTGGTGTTTATATTGTGTGTGTGTGTATAATATTTAATATATCCATGTGATTGTTACTTAATACATCATGTAGTGATACCTTATGAAGAAAATTAAAGCAGGGATGGGTTGCTATTTTATACAGTGGTCAAAGAATAGCTCTGAGATAAGGTGATATTTAAGCAGAGATCTGAAGCAAATGAGGGAGAAAGCCATGAGGATTTCTAAAGGAAGAGTTTTCCATGCAGTAGAAACACTAAGGATATAGGCTTAGAAATAGGATCCAGCTTAATTTATTCAAGGACTAGAAATAAGTGTAGTCTGCTTGAAGCAAGGCTGAGTTGATAGGAAGCAAGGTCTCAGAGCCCAAGGCCAGATTCAGTAGGGGCCTCTGAAAGGGCAGGATAAGGACTGAGGCTTTGCTAGGAGTGACATAGAAAGCCTGCTATTGAGAGGTCAACATTGAAGATTCCACAAAGGATGTGGCAAACCCACTGGTTTGATCTTATCTACAAGTACATAAAGACCTCGGATTGTGTTCACAACCCTAGACTGGGCACCGGATAAATTTACGTAAGCTGGAAAAAAAGCAAGCAAGCCTACTCTCACTTAGGAATTGTATTCAGACTACACACAACCAGGATGCAAATAACAAAGACTTAAAAGGATGACATTTTGAGCATTACACTGATTCTCAGATACTATTTACTGTGAGACACACGGTATTTTATATATCACCAAGAAAGAAAAAAAGTGCTGCCAAAATAATCATAAACTGTCATTCAAATATTTCAGCAATGTTGAAATCTGAAGAGATGTACCTCTTAGAGTTGATAAAATACAGTAGTTTTCCCTCACATGTAACAATAGACCCAGAGGTGATCAGTTTCTTTTCTTTTCGTTTTTATCCTTTCAATTGGATTAGTTACAAGATGGCTATTTACCTATAGTAATTACATCTTTATTTTTAGAAAGAAGAAAAAGGAAGAGGTAAATGCTTTTTAATTTTCCATACTAATTTAGGTATTACTTCGTTAAGTCTCCCCTAAAAAAATATCATGGGATTTTTATTGGTGTTTCATTAGATGCATAAATCAACTTGGAGAGAACTTCTGCATATTAGTCTCATTTATATTTCATAAAAATAATATATGTATGAAATACACTTTTATCTGCATAGAAAAATTCTCAAATTTTTCCAGGGAATAGAACTTGGTGTGATTGTCATGGGAAGAGAGAGGGGCTTTCACATTTCATGTCATTCTTTTTTCTATATCTTTTTAAAAAACTCACAAATATATATGTATTAGTTTTATAATAATGTAACCAGCAAATTTCAAAGGAGTGTGCATTACCCTAGGGTACAGGAATTAGAAGGGGATCAATTTCTACATCCTCAAATTTCATATGCATTTTAAAAATTGATCTGCCAAATAACATACTTACTGTGGAGGAATCAAGCTGGTTCTCTCCTTCCATCTTTCCCTTCTCATGCCTTTTGCACTTACAAAAGGAAAGCATATCTTTTACCCATCCTGAATCTCATCTGGATGTATTGCCCTGCAGTGTAAAATCCTCAGGGCACCAGAGAGACAATTCCAAACACTGCTGTCAATGGTGAACAAACTGTTCTAACAAATGAAAGGGATCAAATTCTTTTGCAACTCAGATGATTTCCATTTCTTTGCTTCCAATAAAATTGAAGGAAAACCCAGTGGAGTTGTAGCTGACAAATCATGAGAAATAATTTTGTAGATAAAACACCTTGTGTATTTTTTACCCTTATATTTCCAAAAGAATTCAAAGACTTGAGCGATATTGGCAAAACAAATATCCATCCTGATTTACCCATTTATATGAAGGAGATTTCTGTATGCTAACATTTAACCAAACAAAAAAGAGGAAGAGAATGGATGCTGAATCATGTCTCATTCTAGCAATAAGCAATGTTTATCCACAGATACATCCACTATTTTTTTCAAAATAGCTCTACTAATCCTCTTTACTGCCAATAAACTTTTATTTTAATAATAACCTATAAAATCTTTTGTAATATATTTACAATGCATCGATCTATCATATTGTAATCTATTTGTCAAGATAAAATAGAAAAATTTTAAACACCACCACCTTACAGCCTTATGATAACAGGAACATTTAGAGAGCATTTAAATACACATTTATACAATTTTGCTGCAGAATAACATGGCAGAACAAACTATAAAATAGCTTCAAGTGCAAAAATATATATTATTGAGACAAAATTCTGTTGGAAGAATAGAGTGGAATTAAGAACTCAGGGAGAAAAGGGAAAATATACAACTTGCAACTATTGGTTATAAATTTTTAAGACAGATGATGGTGGCTTTCAAATCCCTAAGGTATTTACGTTCCACTGGATTCATGTAAAATAGTGATGTAAGAGTTTTATTTTTGAATGTTAGCACTTGTCAGAAATTACATGTTTGCAGCCAATTGACATTTATGATGCAAAATTTAAGATGTCAACCTAAAAATGTATGTAGGTGAACAGCATTTTTCAAATATTTTTAGAGAGCATTTAATACAAACCAACAGTTTTATATAAACATACAAAATATGTATATGAGGAATTGTAATTTACTCTTTTGCCACCTTGTGGTCAGAGCTGTATTTAGCACTCAGATGCAAGGGGGATTGTGAGGAGCTGTTTCTCCTAAGATCAGCCTCTTTTGCCAGAAATTGTCATGTCTTTGTGAGATGCAGACCGTGACATTTGCCCAAGACTGAATCCAGACTCAAACACTAAGCATCTCAAGATCACTTCCACATGTGATTCAAAACAAAAGCAACGTGCAATCAGGAAATGAATGTAAGGAAGTACAACTAATTTGTGATTTTCCCATAGGGACTCTTCGAAGAATCAAACGTTATAGTGATTCTGATATATAATGTTTTTATATGTATTTTTGGTTTGGGTGTCTCTTCTCTGCTAGTGACCTAGAAAAACACTTCCTTAGTGTGCTTTTTGGGGAAATCAGCCACAATTCTGGCCCTGGGGTAAATGTCTTTGTTTCACTGTTGTTTCTGCAGCACCTCATACCACCTGGCTGTGGGTGGGTGCTGAATAAACATCTGTTGAATGAATGGTGGCAGAGTCCTCCACTTCCAGAACACGCTGGCCTGAGCAGAGTCCAGGTGGACTGTATGCTTCTATGGGAAGTTGATCAGTAAGGCAACCAGATAACCATGGCTAGTCTTCAATGGGAGACAGTCCCTGGTATACAGAGATCATTAGGTCTCTTCATTGTCTGTTACTCTGTGAAGATGGGATGAGAGTAACCCTTCCCCTGCCTCCTACTCTCCATGACCCTAGTCACTTTTAGTAGCAGCAGCATTCCTTCAGCGGGTATGATAGTTGCAGTTCCTCTGGTTGCAGGCCACAAAGGGCAAGTATTTATTGGAAGGATGTTGGGGTGTTTCAAGGAATTAAAGGCAGAACTGATGTAGGAAGGGCAGGCACCTGGGCAGCCCTCAGCTGGGTGGGAACTAGGCATCCTCCTTAAGGGTTCCTGATTCATAAAGATTTCCTCCTGCTGCTAACCCTAGGCGTCCTTCCCTTTCCCCTTCCTGGAGGGAAAGCCAGGTGAATGGTGACATCCTGTGCTGACCAGAGAGAACTTTGCTGGAGTATATAACCAAGCAGCATTGCCCCACAAGCCTGCCAAGGTGCACTTGGCCACAGCCGGCCACCACCAGGACCAGGCTCTTCTTAGAACACGGCCTGCCCTTTGGCTCAATGTGCTGATGCCTGCCTTGTGCTGCACTCCCTGGGACCAGCAAATGCATCTGGCTTCCCCATACCCCCAGCCATGCTCAAGACCTGAGCTGCTGGTTCTGGCCTCATTTCTCATGGACTCCAAGGTGCTTCTGCCCAGTGCCAACAGCCTCTCAGCACAAGGGTTATCAGAGGCCCTTCAGATCGTTGCACGATCCCCCTCTCTCCATTAGCAGCTCCACAGGCTTCCTCTGCACTCCCACCTGCTGCCTGCCCTGGGCTTCCACTAGAGATTAAGGATCTCTGGACTGCATCTGTAGTTTAGGCCCTTCTCTGAGCAGGAGAGGTGCCAGTTGGAGAGATGGCCTTGTGGTGCCTTGCCCCACTGGCCTTGGATGGAAGAGCTGAGTTCTGCCCCTGGGATGCTCAGCATCTACTGGGCAGAAAGCCAGTTGCCAAACCCTCATCCCACCCTTGGCCTTGGGAGGCTGCCTGAGGAGGAGGCAAGGAGCTAGTCTAGACTCCGCAGAACACTGATAAGATGGGAAAGGGGAGGTGCTACTTCAGATTCAGCGGCCTTGGACTCGCCGCCGCTCCGGATCTGGGGTCCAGGCCTGCCCCCAAATGGAGCTGGAGCTTCAACCTTTGCAGGAAGAGAAGGACCTGAGTGGGAGGGGTGACTGGGACACACTGGGGGCAGGCTCAGTCATCGGAATGATGGCTGTCACGGCTTTTGCCTGTACTCCCTAGGACCCCCTCGTGAGGGGACATGACACAGCCTCAGAAACATTTCTGGTTTTGGCAACCTTTCGGGCCCCTGGCCCCGCAGTGCTGGGGGAAGCCTGCTTGGACCTAGGGAAGGACGAGGAGAGGGGAGGAGACGACGATGGGGGTCAGAGCAGCGATTGGAGCTGAGAACTGGAAGCGCCTTAAAGAGACTGCGCGGTCCCCGCCCCCCTTCCCGCCAGCCTCAATGAATTAGAGCTGTGTTTCCCAAACTTGCCTGATCATAAGCAGCCTCTCGGGCCCTAGTTAGAGATACAGGTTCCGGAGCACCTCCCTTCCAGAGACTGATTCTGTAGGCCTGCGGGTGGAGCCGAGGAATCTGTAATTTCAACATGCTCCCCACGTGATTCTCGTGAACAAGCAAGTTTGGAAAATATTGAATTAAAGGAAACGGGGCCTGGCTGCAGAAGCGGCCTCCGCTAGGGGGCTTCGGCGGGAGGATTCCCGGGGGCGTCGCCTGCTTCCGCCGCCGCCTCCTTCAGTGAAAGTCCCTTTTGGGTCCAGCTGCCACAGCCACCACGCTCTCTCAGGCCGGGCGGGGGACACCCCAGGTCTGCGTGGCCCCCGCGCCGCCACGCCCAGTGGCCGCCAGAGCCCTGCGAGCAGGGGGAGGAGCCGCCGCCAGTGGAGGCGGAGGAGGTAGAGGAGGCGGAGACGGCAGAGACGGCGGAGAAGGCGGAGAGGAAGGTGGAGGCGGAGGCGAAGGTGGAGGGGAAGGTGGAGGCGGCGGGGAAGGTGGAGGCGGCCGGGAAGGTGGACGCCACCGACAAGGTGGAGACGGCCGGGAAGGTGGAGACGGCCGAGGGTCCGGGCCGCCGGACTGAGCTCAAGCTGGAGCCCGAGCCTGAACCCGAGCCGGTACGGGAGGCGGAGCAGGAGCCGAAGGGGGAGCCGAAGCCGGAGCTGGAGGATGAGAATCCAACGCGGAGCGGCGGTGGCGGCAGCAGCGACGAGGTTCCTCCCCCCACCCTTCCCTCCGACCCGCCGCGGCCCCCCGATCCCTCTCCGCGTCGCAGTCGTGCTGCGCGCCGCCGACCCCGGCCCCGGCCCCAGACCCGGCTCCGTACCCCGCCGCAGCCTAGGCCACGGCCCCCGCCCCGGCCCCGGCCCCGTCGCGGCCCTGGGGGCGGATGCTTGGATGTGGATTTTGCCGTGGGGCCACCAGGTTGTTCCCACGTGAACAGCTTTAAGGTGGGAGAGAACTGGAGGCAGGAACTGCGGGTCATTTACCAGTGCTTCGTGTGGTGTGGAACCCCAGAGACTAGGAAAAGCAAGGCAAAGTCGTGCATCTGCCATGTGTGTGGCACCCATTTGAACAGACTCCACTCTTGCCTTTCCTGTGTCTTCTTTGGCTGCTTCACAGAGAAACACATTCATGAGCACGCCGAGACAAAACAACACAACTTAGCGGTAGACCTTTATTATGGAGGTATATACTGCTTTATGTGTAAGGACTATGTGTATGACAAAGACATTGAGCAAATTGCCAAAGAAGAGCAAGGAGAAGCCTTGAAATTACAAGCCTCCACCTCAACAGAGGTTTCTCACCAGCAGTGTTCAGTCCCAGGTCTTGGTGAGAAATATCCAACCTGGGAAACAACCAAACCGGAGTTAGAACTGCTGGGGCACAACCCGCGGCGGAGAAGAATCACGTCCAGCTTCACCATCGGCTTAAGAGGACTAATCAATCTCGGCAACACGTGCTTTATGAACTGCATCGTCCAGGCCCTGACCCACACTCCCATCCTGAGAGATTTCTTCCTCTCCGACAGGCACCGATGTGAAATGCCAAGTCCTGAGTTGTGTCTGGTCTGTGAGATGTCTTCGCTGTTTCGGGAGTTGTATTCTGGAAACCCGTCTCCTCACGTTCCCTATAAGTTACTGCACCTGGTGTGGATACATGCTCGCCACTTAGCAGGGTACAGGCAACAGGATGCCCACGAGTTCCTCATTGCGGCATTAGATGTCCTGCACAGGCACTGCAAAGGTGATGATGTAGGGAAGGCAGCCAATAATCCCAACCACTGTAACTGCATCATAGACCAAATCTTCACAGGTGGCCTGCAGTCTGATGTCACCTGTCAAGCCTGCCATGGGGTCTCCACCACCATAGACCCATGCTGGGACATCAGTTTGGACTTACCTGGCTCTTGCACCTCCTTCTGGCCTATGAGTCCAGGGAGGGACAGCAGTGTGAATGGGGAAAGCCACATACCAGGCATCACCACCCTCACAGACTGCTTGAGAAGGTTTACGAGGCCAGAGCACTTAGGAAGCAGTGCCAAAATCAAATGTGGCAGTTGCCAAAGCTACCAGGAATCAACCAAACAGCTCACGATGAATAAATTACCAGTTGTTGCCTGTTTTCATTTCAAACGGTTTGAACACTCAGCCAAACAGAGGCGCAAGATCACTACATACATTTCCTTTC
This sequence comes from Ictidomys tridecemlineatus, assembly GCF_052094955.1. NCBI lineage: Eukaryota > Metazoa > Chordata > Mammalia > Rodentia > Sciuridae > Ictidomys > Ictidomys tridecemlineatus. The sequence goes on from NC_135493.1 coordinate 86,398,667, forward strand.
CTCTGGAGCTGGATATGACACCGTTTATGGCCTCAAGTAAAGAGAGCAGAATGAATGGACAGTTGCAGCTGCCAACTAATAGTGGAAACAACGAGAATAAGTATTCCTTGTTTGCTGTGGTTAATCACCAAGGAACCTTGGAGAGTGGCCACTACACCAGCTTCATCCGGCACCACAAGGACCAGTGGTTCAAATGTGATGATGCTGTCATCACCAAGGCCAGTATTAAGGATGTGCTGGACAGTGAAGGGTATTTACTGTTCTATCACAAACAGGTCCTGGAACATGAGTCAGAAAAAGTGAAAGAAATGAATACACAAGCCTACTGAAGCGACACACCGACTACCTGTAATGGAAGATGACGACAACCGTACTACAACTGGCATCGAGATTTAAGGACCTACTTGACCATGGCCCATGGGCCTGACAGAGTAAGAATTGAACAGTACCCAGTGTCCAAAAAGGTCCTGATGGAAGAGAAATAGAAGGGGAGGGAGAAGAGGCTCTAGTCGAGGCAGTAACTTAAAGGAAAATTAAATGGCAGGAGTGCTCTGGGTGGGGAAGGCAGGAGCAGGGAAATCGTGACACTGGTACATATCCTATATTCCTCCAAAAGGTTGTGTGGGAAGATGTGGGGGGGTGGGGGGTGGTGTGGGGGGGGTGTGTGCCCTTGTAACCGTAAAACATCTTTCTCCATGGGTGTTTCAGCTTCAATTGACCAATCACATAACAGTTATACATTTGGGGGGAAAAAGAAAAGTTTATAAAAAATGTAGCCCATTGCGTACATGGGTATGAAAGCAGAAAAGCGGAGGAGGCAGGGATATCATTGACAAACACCTTTGCCAGTTTCTTTGTATTCGTGATTTTTTTGTGCTATTAAATGCAGTATTAAAAAAAGAAAAGCCCATACGGGCTAGTGAAAGGAGAAGAAATAAGGGGGCTTGCATAAGGGGAGCAGCCGCTCCAAAAGTAGAGAAGACAAGAGAAATGCTGTAAGATAAGCTATCAACACAGACAGGCCTCAGCTGACAGTGTAGTGTGTGAGTGTTTAAAAAAAAAAAGCTGTATGATATACTTGAGCAAATCAATGAACCTCTTTGCGATTGTTTTCTCATCTGTAAAGTGCAGATAATTCCTACCTTAAAGGGTTGTTGTTAAAGATTAAATGATATAAAATGTGTCAAAGTATAAAGTAAAAGGCTTGGAACTTTGTAGGGACTCAGTAAACGTTTGTTGGATCCAAATCTGAAACTTCTTTGGACTGGGCCCACAATACATCAGAGGTGAAGGTCAGTCCCACTTGAGACCCATGGAAAGAAGGGACCTGTGTCACTTGCAATCACACTTGCGCGTGCACACACACACACACACACACACACACACACACATAGAATTTTAAGAACTCTCCCCAACACTGACTGCTTGGAGCCATGACACAATGGACTCTACTGCTGTCTCTGTGCACAGGGCATGACAGTTGATGTCAAGCCCATTATTGGAGAGGGGAGAACAACTGTTCCCCAAAGGTAATTTTTCTGTTCAGCTGAAGGACAATCATGTTGTTTTCATGACTCGGCACCCCAGTGATTGGATTCTCATGGCTAGAATGCTATCAGACTGCCACACAAAGGTATTTGGTGGTCTTTGCTTTCTAAAAGCAATATGGGTATAGCTGCCACATTTACCCACAGGCATAGATCAGGAGAAAGACTGTTTTCCAAAGCTCACTGATCCATCAGCCCACGGATGTTGATAGAGTGGCTTGTTGGTCCCTTCCCTGATCCTGACAGAGAGCAGAGCAGCCTGCAGAGAGCTAAGCTGAAACAGATGGGATGAGCTCAGGATGGGGGAAGCAGCACGAGTCCTCCTCTCCTCAGCATCAGGTACAAAAGTAACTATTCCCTAGAAAATCCTGGAAGAGAATTAAATTCATCAGATCCACTGGCTTTGGTAAAAGGGTGGGTTCCTCACAGCTTCCTGAGCTTACTTTATGATCAACTCATTTGAAAATACAGGTTTATTCATGTGGTTGTAAGCACACCTGCAATGAGCTCATAGGCTTTTTAAGGGAAGGGGTTGTGTCTCTTGTACACTGGCTGCATCCTCACCCCCTGGAACTGTTCCTGACACATAGTAAGTAAGTACTCAAAACATTTACTGAGTGGATGGATGGATGAACAAACTAATATATCATCCTTTCATAACCAATATTTCTTTAACACTCAGGGCCCATAATCCTCAGGACACAATGTGTAACATTATTTTTCGTGCCTTGTAGGATGGGAGAGATCAAGAGATGGGTGCTTTGGGTGCCAATTGGCAACTTCAGACTAGGTGTCTGGCTACCTTTTGGGATGTGTCTGGAAGCCCTACCTGGGAACAAAGCCATGTCCTCATTCTTCATGTCTGCCACAGGGAGAGTTCAGTCAGGCATCTGCCATCAGATCCTGACTGCACAGAAACTATCCTTTGAACATTTTTATTTGAAAATAAATTCAAACTTAAGGTACAAAAATAAAAGAAAATAGTATAACAAACATCTGCATATGCTTTATCCAGCTTTACCTATTAACATTTTACCTGATTTGCTTTATCATTTGCACATGTGCATTCTTTCATAAATGTGTTTGAACTGTGTGAGAATAAATTACATCCATCATGGCCCTTCGTGCTGCAATATATCAGAGGCCATTTCCTAACAATAGGCAAATCCCCTCTATCACCACAGTATAGCATCAGAAAAATTAGCATCGATATGATGCTTTTATCAAATCTACCCTTCATGCTCCAATTTTGTCTTTTTGTCCCAGAAATGTCCTTTATAGTGTTTCTTCCCCCTATTATAGGATCTGGGGTAGGGTGAGGTATTGCATCTAGTTGTCATGTCTCTTTTGCTTCCTTTAATCAGGAACATTTCCACAACCTTTGTCTTGTATGCGTTCACATTTTTAATAGAATGTTCCTCATTGGGGTTTGTCTGATCTAGACGCTGTCTTTTAAATACCCTGCACCCCAGGAATAGTTCTAAAAGGAACTCACAAATGAGTGGCATTAGACTGCTGACGCTGACCTCCCTGTCACTGCTGGTGGAAGGCACAGACCACCAGAGGGAGCAGCTGTGCCTGGCACTTCCTGACTGGACCTCACACCTCTATCTAGAAAACACCATTGTGCCTCAGCAACAGGGGCGTCATTCAAACCCAGCCCTATGCCCCTATCAGTCACCAAACCCTAAATTGAACCAGCAATCCAGGAGCTGCTTTCAGATCACGCCACCATGGGACCAAGGACAACATGTATTCAGCAGGTATGTGTTAATTTGAACTGAGATTCAGGCTTGTTTGAGCATGGCTGGTCCATGGCTGGGCATTTCCATGGTTGTGGATTTTATGGGGCTCTGGAGGTAGCCCCTGGTGGGTACAGCAGTGGTGGCCAAGGGGGTGGAGGAGGGAAGGGATAACCACTTAAGTAGCTTTATGGGCAGAATACACAAACATGGGGCACAAAACAAGAAAGAATATGAAAAATGGTAAAAAAAAAAAAACAGCAAAACAACAGATTGATTTGTGAGCTACTGGAAACTTTCAGACACAAATGGGTCATTTTACACTTGGGCTGGAGTTCCTGTGTGAGCAGATAGGGGGAAAAGCCAGTAAAATTTAAGCTAATTTCTTAACCCTATTTATATCTATAATCTGGTAAAGCAAAGAGACTCAGTTGTATATAGATTTATGATCTGGGCCCAGAAGGACACAGGTAAAAGATGGCTGCTCACAAGTGAGGGCCTTAACCACACACAACACTCAAAATAAGGAACCAAGAATTGGGTTACTTCTTGGTCACCCCTTACACATCCATCCTACAGTTTTTTGGCCTAACCTAATTGGAAATCCAGTATCTTGCCACTGTCCATTTTTTTAGAATAGCCAGATACTAAAACTGACTCACCTCTTCACTCACAGGGGATCCTGGTCAGGGGTGCCATCAACCAAAAGATCTTTTCCAATCAGTAAATGGGGTTGTCTCTACACAATTCATTGTCACAATGTAGTACACCCTGTGCTGGAAATCCCTGTTTGCTCATAATATATATTTCATACCCAGAAGTGAAGGTCCACATCCTCACAATATGTAGCCCAGCACTCAATGGTAATGTGTCATTACACGAGTACTTCTTCTCTTGCAGGTGACTCAGTGCTATTCTTAAATTTTTGTACTGAAGTGTATTAAGCACACAAGAAAAGTGCACATGTCATATATATTCCAATGAATTTCTACAAAATGAACATATTCCTGTAAATAGCGTCCACAAGAAACAATATTACTGGTAACTCAAAGGCTCTTATGCTGACTTCTTTCACTATAGGTCAGTGTTGCCTGTCTTTATACCTCCTATAAATGCAATTGGTGTGTACTCTATGTCTGGCTTGTTTTGCTCCATATAATTTTATGAGCTTATGACCTCAAATCTTTTTGTCAAGGAAAACTAGGAGGAACTTCATTATTTCCATCTAATAAACTGAGAATAGGAATCCCAACTCCTTTCAGTGATTTCTGACACATGAAGCCATTTCAAAGGAATCAAGGCCATGGCAAAATTGGTCCTTGAGAATGTCTATAATCTCACTCAGGTATGAGAGAATGGTGGATGGAAAACAGGCTTCCAGAGATGTTTGGGTTAATTTAGATGCTCAGAAATATTAATTGTGGGAAACACTCTAGCCTTTTTTCAAATACCTCCTGAATGGAATATTCTATTCTAGTAAGTTATCCAACTAACAAGCATCAGAGTCACATGGAAAGCTTGTTAACACACCAATTACTGGATCCTGTCCCCAGTATTTCTGGTGCAGCAGATTCTGAGATGGAGGCTTGAGAATTTGCATTTCTGACACATTTCCAGGTGATGTCCATATTTCTGGTTCTGGGACCACTCTTTGAGAACCACTGATCTAATCTATCTCCTTTCACATTTGTTGGAGTCTAAGCAGTGTATGAAGATGCCCCAGGGAGACCCTTAGCACCTTAGGAAGCAAGGGGGAGGATAAAACAGCGAGGATCAGAATGTTCAACCCTATTTCAACCAGAGCAGTATCTCATCTTGCTTGCTTTTTATTTCCCTGTAATATTTGAAGAAAGGGTTCTGCTACTAAAATATTTAAATATTAAAAATCACTGTGCTAAGAAATTTTAAATCCCAGAGAAATGACATACTACATGGCTACATGACATAATCCAACATTTTATAGAGGCCTGGCCTCATATATGCCTATAGTCTAAATACTCCTAGTTCTTTCAAATTTAAAGAGGTGTGTATTTATGAAGATGGAAGTGATAAGGAAAAGTGCTTAATTATAAGGGTGCAAAATCTTGTGTGTAAAATATGGTTTCTTCTGGCAACACACCATATATTAAGATGATATGAATAGTGCCTCCCCCACTCTAAAACATATTAATATGAGATGAACTATAATAAAATTTTAAAAGTATAACTAAGTTTCAAAAAAAGGAAATGTCTAGAAAAACAAAAATAAAGCTTAATGTCAGTGACATTGTTATGTCCCATATGGTAATGGTTACAGATATCAGACCCAAGGGACCAGGTGCTTGGTGTTGGTAGTCTAATACCCACAGCCTCAGGTCCATCAGAGGCAGAGAAACTTGAAATCTCAGTGTAAAACCTTTAGTAGCTTCACTTGGCCATTAGGAGGGGTTGGGAAAGTAAGTATTGACAGGGTTCATGCTCTCTTTCAAGCCACCAGGAGAAATAAAAACCCCAGGCCTATGTCATATGTGGACTGGGGCATCTAAATTTACCCTATTATGTGTTATAGGAATAGCATGCTGAAAAAATGATTCTGAGGTTGGATAACTGAAAAACCTCCAAAACTTCTGCAATAGTAAATTGCAATTTTTACAATTCATGGTACATGGAACCCTATACCAGAAAAAGAAATTATCTGCTGAAGATACTCTCAAGAACAAGCAACAATAAAAATACAGCCCTTGCAAAGAAATTATACACCCAGAAGAAGAGTCACCAATTGGCACAAGAATTAGTGCCCCTAAGAAATACTGGTGAGAAAAATCACCACTCTTTGAGAGTGAAATAAGAACATTTACAGAAAAACAAAACTAATAAATTTTTTTGCAATAATAGACTCTCATTAAAACAACTGAGGGCTGGGTTTGTGGCTCAGTGGTAGAGTTCTTGCCTAGCATGCAAGAACTAGCAAGGGTGTGTGGTTCAATCCTCAGCATCACATAAAAATAAAGAAGATAAAGGCATTGTGTCCATCTACAACAAAAAAATATATTTAAAAAATAACAACTGAAAGATACACTTCAGGAAGAAGGAAATGAAAAGCAGAGATAAGGGGTAGATAGGAGGCAAGGAATAGTGAACAAAAATTGTAAATGTGGGGAAATATAAGCATTAAGTATATAAAACAACAATAGCTGGGACTGCACAGGATGTTGAGGCAGGAGAATCATTTAGGCCCATCTTACACAAAAACGAAAAACCAAAATAATAATAGTATTGAAAAATAAGAGAGTATTAAAAAACAGACACTAAAAACACTGGAGTACAAAACATGACAGATATCAGGGGATTATTAATATTTTAAGCAGTCTAAGGTTCTAAGACTGTTTGTGAAGATGATGAGGATATTGCCTGAATTTAGGCCTTTTAAGTCAAGTGTGAATGTTTCAACATTTAAGAATATGAACTTCTAGCTTACAACAATGGCAGATTTGGTTATTTGATTTAACTATCCCAAAAATGCTGGATAAAATCTTTCTGAACTATTTTAAAAGCACTGAAGGGCTCAGAGGACAGAAAGAAACTTGCAGACCAATTTTTGGGTGAAAGATTGTGAACGAGCTGGGTGCAATGGTGCATGCCTGTAATGCCAACAGCTCTGGAAGCTGGGGTAGGAGGATCTTGAGTTCAAAGCCAGCCTCAGTAACTGCACGAAGGGGCTACACTACTCAGTGAGACCCTGTCTCTAAATAAAATACAAAATAGGTCTGGGGGTGTGGCTCAGTAGTCAAATGCTCCTGAGGTCAATCTCCAATACCAAAAAAATATATTGTAAACAGGGAAACAGAATATTGGAGCACCAAAGCCAATTTGCTCTGGGGGCATTTGCTTATATTGCCCAACTGAGCTTTGATTCAATGGCCTCAGAGGGGTAGAGGGAGAGAAGTCAGGCTCAGGACCTTCCCCATGTTATGGAGAGTCCCTAAAGGCCTATAACTGCAGCATAAGGGCCAACCAGACTAACCTTGACCCTGTTCCTGACAATTCTAGAAAACTGTACAGGAAGTGGCCTTGCCATTAAATAGAGCTCTCTTGCTAAAAGGAAAGGGCAAAAGGGGGTATGTGTGTAGATAAATCACTCCCTGAGAAGGCCACACTCTAGCCCTCAGACAGATTTATTTCTCTTCTATCCCCCTTCTATCAGTGAACTTCAAGTCACAGACTTGGTTTTTGGTAGTTCCCACACAGGAAGTATTCCAGGATGCTTGGTAAAAACAAACACAAATCCTCTAGAGAAGAATATATCCATCCCAGGCCTCAGAAAACCCCCCCAGAATAAACTTTCATGGGCAAAGACCTGAAAGCAGGCAGTTGCACAAAGAAACAAGGCAACTTGAGTTAGAAACAGGAAAGGAAAAAACAAACAACAGAATCAGGTTCATCGGACTTCAGATTGTAGAATTACTACATACATATTTTCTTATTTTTAAATATTATATGATTTAATTCTGCATTTAAAACTTGTACATACATACTATAGATATGTTTTATATTCATGGGAAAATCTAGTCCATGTAATAATTATCCTAGTTCTTTGTAGGAAGCTGCACACATAATTTAAATTAATTGTGTGTAGGGCTGGGGATGTGGCTCAAGTGGTAGCGCACTCGCCTGGCATGCGCAGGGCACTGCGTTCGATCCTCAGCCCCACATAAAATAAAATAAAGATGTTGTGTCCACCGAAAACTGAAAGATAAATATTTAAAAATTCTATCTCTCTCTTCTCTCTCTCTCTCTTTAAAAAAAATTAATTGTGTGTACCATGCTGAAAGAAAATTTTAAGGGCTGGGGCTGTAGGTCAGTGGTAGAGTGCTTGCCTTCCACACATGAGGCACTGGGATCGATTCTCAGCACTACATAAAAATAAATATTGTGTCTATCTACAACTAAAATAATTAAAAAAGAAAAATTTAAAATATCTGCAAGCAAGAGGAACCTATAAAAAGCAACATAGCACATCGGGGGAAAAGAACTTGCATAAGTGAAAAATGGTAACTCAGTGAATGTATCTGGAAGAGATGTGGACATTAAGTGAAGAGTTAATGAAGTACAAGGTAAAGCTGAGGAAATGGTCCAGAAATAGAAAATACAGGACAGAATGAAGAGATGTGGAAATTATAATGGGAAAATCTAGCATACATTTGAATACAGCCTGAGAGAGAATATGAATGTGAACATTAAAGGGATAAAGCATGTGTGAGGCTCTGGTTTCAATCCTCAGCACCACATAAAAAGAAAAATAAATATTTAGCCACAGATGGGAAAAAAGGCAATATTTGAAGAGATAATGGCTGAGAACTTTCTTAGACTTAATGAAGGAATTCAATACATACATTCAAGATGCCCATGTAGTATAAATAAAAAAAGTCTAGGGCTGGGGTTGTACCACAGTGGTAGAACACTTGCCTAGCATGTGTGAGGCACTGGGTTCAATATTCAGCACTACATATAAATAAATAAAATAAAGGTTCATCAACCACTAAAAATATATTTTAAAAATACAAGTCTACACACAGACACTGTAGGAAAACAGAGGGAAAGAGAAAATGGAGCTAAAGAAAGATGATAGCTCATTTTATGGGAACAATAATTAGAGTGACTTTTTACCAATCAGAAGATAGGGGCATGATCTTCAATTTGCTAATCACTAACTTTGCTTTCTATATTCAGCGAAATATTTTAAAATAATGAAAGTGAAATATAGACATTTTGAGAAAATATTGAGTTAGTTCTTCACTAGCTGATCCTCACCAAATAAATTTAAGAGAAGGTATCATAAGTGAAAAGGAGAAGGAAAAATTATCCCAGGTGAAAGGTCTGCAGCAGGTGAAAGAATGAAAAATAAAAAATGATGTTAAGCACTTGAATAAATGTAAATAAACACTGCAATGTAAAACAATCATAATCTTTGCTAATGGGATTTGAAAAAGCAATCTAGATTTGAAACACCAGGCAACAATAACAATGAGTTCTTAATTCATGTATAATCTTGAATAACAGGAAAAAGATTCCTTTTTCCAAATTTTAGACTTTAAAAAAAATTATTTTTAGTTGTTGATAGACCTTTATTTTTATTTATTTATTTTTATGTGGTGCTGAGAATCAAACCCAGTGCCTCATGCATGCTAGGCAAGAGCTCTGCCACTGAGCCACAATCCCAGCCCCAGATTTTAGACTTTTGTAAGTTAATTATGCATGTCATTTTTGAGTGCATGACTTTCTTACACACTAGTTGAAGGGGACAATGGAATGAACATAAAAAGAATATATAACCTCTAAGCCACAGATGAGAAAAAAAAAGAGTGGGGAACTCCCATCCATAAAATTGAAGATAGGAAAGGAGAGGAAAAAGTTAAGAAGAATTGAAAAATTAGGGTAAACAGCATAAATTAAAATGAATCAAATCCAAATACAATAATACAATGATAACAACACGTGCACATGGTTTAAAATCTCTAGAATGTCAGGTTGGATTATGAAAAGAAAACCCAGCTATGTGTTCTTCAAAAGAAACTTTTTTAAAAACATAAGGTCACAGGTTAGCAGTATTATGGTATGAGATAAAGTATCCAATAAAGGCCTAACTGAAAGAAAGCTGTTATAACTCTGCTTAGACCATACAAAATAGATTATGGGTATAAGAACAAAATAATTGAAATAATTATTCAGTAGAAATATAAAAAATTCTTAATTTTATATTTACAAATTTTATAACATGACTTCAAAATATATATGGCAAAATGGTTAGAATTACAAGGAGGAGAAACTGACAAATCTATAATCATGGTGGAAGATTTTGACATACCTTCCTTACAGACTGTTAGATTACTTTTGTTACACAAAAGTCAGTAATAACATAGGTCATAACAGCATAGTTATCTAGCTTAATCTAATGGACACACATGTACACTCATCTCTATGCATCTAAGAGTTAATAATATATTATCTTTTCAAGCACACTTGGGATATTGACCACATTCTATGCTATGAAGCAAGTTTCAGCAAATACCACAGAATTAGTTTAATTCAGACCCTGATCACAATGCAATTAGAAATCAAAAGCAATACAATAACAAAAACTCTTAAAAAGCTGTTTGGAATGTTTAAAACACCCACATGACTCATAGGTTGAAGGAAAATCATAACATAAATTACAAAGTCTTTAGAACTGAGCAATGATAATACAGATAGCAGAGCTTGTAAAATAGAGCTAAAACAGAACTTAGATATATCCTTAAATACTTTTTATTAGAAAAATAAGGCCAAAATTTAATCATGTCATTCATTTAGTTAAAGAAGCTAGACAATAAACAACAAATGAGCCTAATGAGAGCAGAAGAAAAATCATAATCTATGTGAGGCCACAAATTGTTGGAATAGAAAACAAGGTGGCAATGGAGAAGATCAGTGAAACCAAAACTTGGTTCTTTGCAAAGACAAACCTCTAGTAAGACTGGACAAGAATACAAAAGGGAATTCACAAGTGAATAATATTAAGAATCAATAGAGGACTGGGGCTGGGGCTCAGTGGGAGAACACTTGCCTAGCATGTGTGAGGCACTGGTTTCAATCCTCAGTACCACATAAAAAGAAAAATAAATGAAAATAATGGTATTGTGTCCATCTACAACTAAAAAAAGAGATGAATATAGGGGGAAAACACAGATATAATAGAGATTTTTAACTTGCATAAGTGAAAAATGGTAAGTGAATGCATAAGTGAAAAATGGTAACTCAGTGAATGTATCTGGAAGAGATGTGGACATTAAGTGAAGAGTTAATGAAGTACAAGGTAAAGCTGAGGAAATGATCCAGAAATAGAAAATACAGGACAGAATGAAGAGATGTGGAAATTATAATGGGAAAATCTAGCATACATTTGAATACAGCCTGAGAGAGAATATGAATGTGAACATTAAAGGGATAAAGCATGTGTGAGGCTCTGGTTTCAATCCTCAGCACCACATAAAAAGAAAAATAAATGAAAATAATGGTATTGTGTCCATCTACAACTAAAAAAAGAGATGAATATAGGGGGAAAACACAGATATAATAGAGATTTTTAAATAATTTTAAAATACTATAGACGACTTTCTACCAATAAATGTAAAATTGTAGATAAAACAACCTTTTAAAAAACAATTTTACAAATCTTAAGAAGAAATAGAAAGCTTGAAAGACATAAATATTTAAAAACACTAAATCAGTAGTTTAAAATATACTCTTCCCTAGAAATAACAAACCAAGATTTCTAGCAGGATAACCACTAGATCTACCTGATATATACTATTACAGGAAATATAAAAAGAGGAAACATTTGCACGTCATTTCATGCAGCTGGAATATATTCATTATGTCAAAACCAGATAAAAATGGCACAAGAATACTTTTTTAACCATCCTCATAAATCTAGGTACTAAAATTCTAAAAATACTAGCAAACTGAATTAGCAATATAAATTAAAAAGTGATATGAAGGAATGGATAGGTGGATCATATAGTGGTTTGGTTCTTTTACTAATCTTCTGTGAACTCCCCATACTGCTTTACCAAAGTGGTTGTACTAACAACAATGTGTGAGTGAATCTTTTTCCCCACATCCTTACCAGCATTTACACATATATGCATATACCACAGTGAATTCTGCTATCTATATCTATTTATCAATAGCACCAACTCAAAAAACAATAAATGAAGAAATGGAAGAGCTGTAGAGTAGAGGAAGTTGGGATAATAAGTAAGTACTGGGAAATAAAATGGATCAAATTATATTCCATGCATGTATATTTATGTAAAAATGAACTCCAAATATTATGTATAACTAAAGTGTACTAATAAAAACATTTTTTAAAAAGCTACATCATGGGGCTCAGGTTGTGGCTCAGCAGTAGTACACTTGGCTGGCATGTGTGAGGCACTGAGTTCAATTCTCGCATGGCACATAAATAAATAAAATAAAGGTCTATCAACAACTGAAGAAACATCTTTAAGAAAGCTATATCATGACCTAATTTTATTTAGCTCATTAATTTATTAATCTTATTTATCCTTCACTAGTAATTTTGACAAATGCTAGAAACTGAGTGTGGACTAGCATGAGACTTAGAAAACCTAGCCACTATAATCATAGCAGGCCCGCATTTTTTAATGCTTTCCCTCCATTAACCTTACCAAATTCTCTTGGTGAGGATCTCAGAGAAGTCTCCTTGTGGATCTGGCAGGAAGAGTAGCTATTGTGTAACCCCAGACACTTCACAATAGAATTCCAGCTATGGGTTAGGGAAGGCTTTACCACAGAACAGTACAGAAACTTTATCCCACATTTCTGTATTTCCACCCCACTCCTAGCTTCCTGTATCACCTGAGGGAGGAAAAATTCAGGGGTCATGAGGGAGCAGGCTTAATGGAAAGTGAATGGAATTACAGCAGTCAGGAAAGGTCGTAGGGAGGGCAGTGAAACTCTTGGAGGAGGAACAGAAACTTTTGGGTGGGCCACAATCCCCAGGGCCAAGTCCCACCTGATGACCAAGACATTATAAGAAGATTATAGACTGATTCCCTTCTCCCACATTGTACCCCGCACCAAAACCTCCAGTACAGCAAGAATTCACTGGTAAAATAGCTGTAAAATAGATTCTGAGTACAAATAAAAACGTCAAAGCTATGAAGGGAAACAAAAGAAGGACATTAGAGGATTTCAGTGCCTCTAGCATTTAGAGCTATAGCAAACATTAAACACACTCCATACCTAGTTATTATTATCTACCTACCTCTCTTTCTCTCCTTTGGTTCTGTTTCTATGAAGATCTCTAATACAAAGGTGAAAGAAATATTTGAAGCCATAAGGACCAAAACAATTCTAAAATTTGTGACACACAGCAAATCACATATTCAGCGAACACTAAGATGAACACCACACCAAATCCAATATACCTGGGCCTATCCGAACTTCAGAGAATCAAAGACAGAGAAAGTCTTGAAGGAAGCCAAAGAAAAGAGATGGATGAAAAACTGACTTAGTAGTCCCAAGAAAGCTAAATGCTAAAAGGGCAGTGGTGCAAGTAAAGAGACAATTGATACCATGTGCTTCTCAAAAAAGCTCAGAATCTGATGTCAAAAGCTCAGAGCTTCTGGAAATAGGAGTGATGGTGGCATTAAAAATAGGAGGTTTGGTTGAAAATTTGTTTAGGAAGCATCAAAAAGAAAAACCCAAGATCAAATGGTTGCACTAGAAAATTCTACCAAATATTTAAAGAATTAACAAACACTCCTTCTCAAAGTCAAAGAAAATACAAGATGATAGAATACTGCCCAACTCATTCTGTGGAACCTGTATATTGGAAACTATAGACTGATATACTTTATAAAAACAGATGCAAGTATCCTCACCAAACTATTAGTAAAGCACAGTACGGCAGCGTATTAAAAGAATTATACACTATGGCAAGACTGGTAATTATACCATGATGCAAGGTTAGTTCAAGATAAGAATATCAGTTAATGTAACAGATGTCATTAATAAAATGAAAGGGAAATAAACCACATGACCATCTCAATAGATGCAAAGAAAGCATTTGAGAAAAAAAGTAAGATACCCAGAAGTGGTGGCACATGCCTGTTGTCCCAGCTACTTGATACATTGAAGCAGAAGGATTGCAAATTTGAGACCAGCCTGGACAACTTAGACAGATCCTGTCTTAAAATAAAATTTTCAAAAGGGGTGGGGATATAGCTTGGTGGTAGAACATTTGCCTAGCACATGTAAGTCCCTGGGTTCAATCTCCATTACTATAAAAAAAAAAAAAGAAAGAGGGCTGGGATTGTGGCTTAGCTGTACAGCTCTCGCCTAGCACGGGCACGACCCAGGTTTGATTCTCAGCACCACATTAAAAAAAAATAAAGGCATTGTGTTGTGTCCATCTACAAAAAAAGATTCTCTCTCTCTCTCTCTCTCTTTAAAAAAAAAGAGAGAAAAACAAACCACAAAAGACAGAATAGCACAAGTTAAAAAGGAACTGGAGAAATTTGAACCATGGGACTGGGGATGTAGGTCAGTGTAGAGCACTTGCCTACCAAACCCTGGGTTTCATCCTACAAGTGAGAAGGAAGGAAGGAAGGAAGGAAGGAAGGAAGGAAGGAAGGAAGGAAGGAAGGGAGGGAGGGAAGGAAGGGAGGGAGGGAGGGAGGGAGGGAAGGAAGGAAGGAACTGGAACCCTCATATATTGCTATGGGAATATAATATGGCACAATTGCTTAGAAAACAGTTTGGCAGTTCCTCAAAAAGATAAACAGAGTTACCATATGACCCAGCACATGTTCACACAAAAAATATGTAGATGAATGTTTGCCAAAGCCAATGTCTCGGCTTGGCACCAGAATCACGAGGCACTCACAGCTTTGTAGGTTCAAACAGCAATTCTTTATTCCAGCTCTCACACCACCTCCACACAGGTCCAGGGGCAAACGCGTTCTGCTGTCTCCCGCACCATCCACCTACTCCACGAGGCTCTCTCCAAATCCCATTTCAATCTCACGAGAACTCAACGGGAACAAGCAGCAGGAACACCCTAATCCCAGCAATAATCTTCAACTCTAACTTCCCTAAAACCCATTATCTTAAACTGGCAACGCCTTAAACTCAAGGAGCCGGTTACTTCCTCAAACCTGATCAGCTCTAAACCCGGATCTGCCTAGGTCCTTGAGCAAGGTCACCTCATTAAAGCATGCATGCAATGTTCCATCAAATGTCCTCTAAGCAGCATGGGGTACGCTTGGCAAGGAAATTTCGATGCGTCATTCCTACTTGGTAATGGCCCTCAGCATCTCCCCCCTTCTGATTAATTAAACAACAAGCAATGCGGCTTAGGACCGTGCCTGGTAGGTTGTCCAATTCAACATATGGTTCTTACCCGTCATCGGATGAACTGACCTCTAGGCGTCAGTCCCCTGTCTTAGGTTGAATCCACTGCAATCAGATCAACCCGTCGCTGACTACCGGTCCAACATTCAGCCATGCTTGTGGATAGGCCTAAGCACCAGTGGGGGGGTGAGGTTCTTGCCTCACCTCTGTTGGCCCCCAAATTTAACCTTGGTGCCAGTGGGGGGGTGAGGTTCTTGCCTCACCTCTGTTGGCCCCCAAATTTTAGACCATCACTAGTAGAAGGGAGGAAGATACAGAAATGCCACGACACCAAGCCAATTGACGGCTCCTTTGGAAAAATTGCATCACTGGTGACACCATCAGCAAAGATGTCAGCATTACCACAATTAACATGGGGTGCGCTGGCAAGGAAATTGCATCACTGGTGACACCATCAGCAAAAATATGCCAGCATTACCACCATTCGCTGCACCAGACGATAGTTCACAATGCATGCAACTGATAAATAGTCCAGTCAGGTTCTGCAGGCAGTTCAAATCGGAGGAGTCTATCAATATGTCCATTTCCTCCCAAAGTAAATCAAGTCCTTGATTGAGCATTACTTGTTGAGTTATATTCATTGATGCATCAGTTTATACAGTTTCCTGTGGTAGCTATCATAGAAGCTGTAGTTTGGTTTTCTTTGTCTTCACCGGCACCGGGATGGAGATGGGAATTCTGGCAATGATGTTAAAGAGACATTATCCTGAACAGAATTATTAAATATGATGAAAAGGAAAAGTGAAAGTAAACAAACAGATCTGTTAATCACCTTTAAAAACAATAGTAAGCAAACAGATCTGTTAATCACCTTTGAAAGCAATCATTAACAGCTGTTTAACTAATTTAAATTAAACCACTTAAATCACGTGAATAAAAAAAAAATTTGGATCCATTTTTTCATGAGCGCTCCTCATATAAAAATATGGACATACACACATACTGACATGCAACACAAAACAGTGCAGACATAACATACAACACATAAGACAATAATAACGGCCTTGTAGCTTTACCTAGGTAAAATCTCCATTGCAATGTTTAAAAACTCCACAGTCAAAAAATAAAACACAGTCAAAAAACAAAACTGATCAGAAAAACATTAACCTAGGTTTGTATGAGCTCAAAAAATAAAATAGAACTACGATGTGGGAAAAATGCAATAATAAAATAGATATTGAAAAAAAAGGCACCGTGGTTAATCACTGTCGCAGATGTAAGAATAGCCAAGCTGGAGCTCTGGATTTCAGCTGTTATGGATTTCAGTCAAATCATCTTCTTTTTCTGTAGAAATTGTTTTGGTTAACCTCTCTGGAATCCAAATCGGCTGCTGTTCTCCCTGTGGGAACACACAAACGGAACCCCGACTCCAGACAATAACTGGGTCGGGACCTTTCCATTGTCCTGTTAGAATATCTTTCCAAAGTACCTTAGGCTTATGTACATTTTTCGGATACATATGTCTTTCCGCAGCACTAAGTCCTGATGAATCCAAATTTAGAAAGTTTAGAGTAAAAAGGGTTATTTTAAGTTTATCTTTGGGGGATATATACCCCTTTCCAATTCCCTCTTTTTGCTTTAATAGGTACGTTTTAATAGTTTGATGAGCTCTTTCAACTATGCCTTGTCCCTGTGGATTGTATGGGATTCCTGTTATATGAGTAATACCAAATGATGAGCAAAATTGTTTAAAAGATTTAGACGTATAACCAGGACCGTTATCAGTTTTTAACTGTTTAGGAACACCCACAGTGGCAAAATTTTGTAAGCAATGAGCTATAACATCTTTAGTTTTTTCTCCGGCATGAAGGGAGCCCATCAAAAATCCGGAAGAAGTATCAACTGTAACATGTAAATATTTTAATTTTCCAAATTCTGGCAAGTGTGTGACATCCATCTGCCAAATATGGTTAGGTATCAATCCTCTAGGATTGACTCCAAGATTAACTTGTGGTAAAAAGGTCACACAATTTTGACATTGTTTTATTATATGCCTGGCTTGTTCCTTAGTTATTTTAAAACGCTTTTGTAAAGTATTAGCGTTAACATGAAACCTTTTATGAAAATTTGTAGCTTCTTCTACAGTAGAAAAAATATGTATATCATGTGTAGTTTTATCGGCTAAATCATTGCCCAAACTAAGGGCTCCAGGCAATCCTGTATGTGCCCTGATATGTCCTATAAAGAATGGATCTTTTCTATCCCAGATTAGACTTTGTATAGTGGAAAACAAAGAGAAAACAGTAGAGGAAGGGGAAATCCTACCAGCATCTTCAAGGGATATTATAGCATTAACTACATACTGGCTATCAGAGAATAAATTAAATACAGAATCTTTGAACATCACAAAAGCTTGTAGAACTGCATTAAGTTCTACCTTTTGAGCTGACTGTTTGGGAACTAAAAATGTAAAAGTTTGATCAGGGGTAACTACTGCAGCTGTACCATTATTAGACCCATCAGTGAATATATTTGGAGCATTCATGATAGGTGTTTTTCTTGTCATTTTAGGAAAAACTACAGGATGCTTAGACCAAAAAGACAACAAAGGATTAGATGGTAAATGATTATCAAATGAAACATTCGATTTACACATGATTATTGCCCAAGTATTTAATTCATTAGCTAACTCATCAATTTGCTCCATAGTATATGGAGTAATAATTTTATTGGGAGAAATTCCAAACACTGTCTTTGCTGCTCTTATACCTTTGAGTATTAATTGTCCTACAGCCTCAGGATACCTAGTAAGAATAGTGTTAGGAGAATAAGATAAATGTATCCACAATAATGGACCTTCCTGCCAAAATACTCCTGTAGGAATATTTCTTGTTGGTAGTACAATAAATAATAAAGGCAAACTTATATCAATTCTATCTAAATGCATATTTTCCATATATGTCTCAATAATCTTTAATGCCTTTCTAGCTTTAGGAGTTAACATTCGGGGTGAATTTGGATCTGATGGACCTTTTAGAATATCAAATAAAGGTCCCAACTCTCCTGTTGGTATGCCTAGATAAGGCCTTATCCAATTTATATCTCCCAACAACTTTTGAAAGTCATTAAGTGATTTGAGTTGATCTACTCGTATTTGAATTTTAGGTGGACGGACCATGGTTGAGGATAATAGAACTCCTAAATAATTAATTGGAAAATTTAATTGTACTTTGTCTATTCCTATCTCTAGATTATAATTTTTTAATAAGTTTGTAAGTGTGGCATAACATTCCAGCAATATGTTTTTATCTTTATGTGCCAATAATACATCATCCATATAGTGAAATATTTTTAGTTCAGGATTTTGATTTCTAAGTGGCTGGATTGCTTTATTAACATATATTTGACACATAGTTGGACTGTTAGCCATTCCTTGAGGGAGTACTTTCCATTCATATCTCTCATCAGGACCTTCATGATTTAATGCAGGGATAGTAAATGCAAAACGTGGACTATCCTCGGAATGAATTGGAATCGAAAAAAAGCAATCTTTAATGTCTATAGCTAAAACATGCCACGTTTTTGGTAAAGCAGACAATTGAGGAATCCCTGATTGAGCAGGTCCCATAATGACCATTTCATTATTAATTGCTCTTAAATCTTGTAATAATCTCCATTTACCCGATTTCTTTTTGATAACAAAAATGGGAGTATTATGGGGAGATACGGAAGGTTGTAAATGTCCTTCCGCTAATTGTTGTTTGACCAGATCATGGGCTACTTGTATCTTTTCTTTAGTCAGGGGCCACTGAGGAACCCACACTGGTCTTTCTGATTTCCAAGTAATTTTGATTGTCTCAGTGGCCCTTTCTGAAAATCCAACCCATGTCTGTCTGTTCCTTGATCTATTTGAATTGGCGCTGCTATACCTTGTTCTTGTTTTCCTAATCTTTTTTCTTTCCTGATACCTTGTCTAGCCCTAGTAGTGGGCACATTAGGATTGATGTTATTTGTTAACATCAAACCTAGTTGATCTAGGACATCTCGTCCCCATAAATTAATAGGAAGGTGATCCAAAACATATGGCTGTATAGTTCCTTCACATCCTTCAGGATCCTTCCAATCTAATACCATAGCACTTCTATGGGGATTAGTCGCCACTCCTAGGCCTCGAAGCGTTTGAGTGGCTTGTTGTAATGGCCAATGTTTTGGCCATTCTTGAAGAGATATGATGCTAAGGTCAGCACCTGTGTCCAGCAGTCCATTAAAGTCACGACCCTGAATATTTAGTTTTAACATTGGGCGAGAATCTAAATTTAAAGACAACATAGCCCAATCTACACCTGTGGAGCCTAATCCCTTGGAACCTCTTTCTACATTAAGACTAGAGAACTTATTATGTAGGCTGGGTAGTATTAACAACTGTGCTATTCTATCTCCAGGTGAAATTACTGATATACCTCCTGGAGAACTAGCTATAATTTTTATTTCACCTACATAATCGGGATCAATTACCCCAGGACTTATCATAAGTCCTTTTAATGTAGATGAACTACGTCCCAACAATAAGCCTACTGTTCCTTGGGGAAGAGGTCCTTTTACTCCTGTGGGAATGATTTGAACTCCCATCTCTGGAGTTAATACTGCTCTGGCAGAGGCGCAGATGTCCAACCCTGCGCTCCCTCGGGTTTGTCTGATGAGGGATTTAATGGACAATGTGTCCTGGGCACAACCCTGATGGGGTTTCTGGGTTCCTCCACTGCCCCGTATATTTGTGGTTGTGGGCCCCGGAGCATTGGGCCCCCCGGTCCGTTTTTTGGCAATGAAGCCTGGTGCCTTTCTCCACGATATCGTGGGTAAATACCTGATCCTTGTCCGTTTTTTGATAAGGGAGTACCTTCTATGGTGGTTTGAGAACGGCATTCATTAGCCCAGTGTCTCCCTCTACGGCATCGTGGGCAAATACCCGGTATTCTATTCCTTTGATTTCTAGTTTTGTTACACCCTCCTCTTATGGGGCAACTCCTTTTAAAATGTCCTGTTTGTTCACAATTATAGCATGTTTCTAGCCTGGCATCTAAAGCCTGTTGTACTGCAGCTGCCAAGACTTGCCCTTGTTCATTAACATCTCTACATAATTTAATATATGTGTTTAAATCTTCATGTCTCCATGGTCTAATAACCTCTCTGCAGCAACGATTTGCTTGGTCATAAGCCAGTTGTTTTATTAATGGCATTGCTTGTTCTGTGTCACCAAAAATTTTGGCAGCCGTTTGAATAAGCCTATCTACAAAGTCAGCGTAAGGTTCATTAGGTCTCTGTATTACCTTAGATAGCTGACCTTGTAAATCTCCATGTCCTTGTAAAGTCTTCCATGCCCTAACTGCGTCTGCAGCAATCTGTACATATACAGCAGGATCATATTCCATTTGTTGCCGCTGACTCTCATAAGGTCCCTTTCCTAATAACATTTCAAGACTTCTTTGAGGGTAACCGGCTGCTGCATTTCGCCTAGCTGTCTCCATGCAAAATTCCTCATTGGCAACCTTCCATAACAAATATTGTCCTCCATTTAGCACAGATTTACACATGCTAGCCCAATCTGCTGGCGTCATGTCCAAGTTAGTAATGGACTCCACCATGCTTACCGTGAAGGGGGCTTGAGGACCATAGGTTGTTACAGCCTCCTTTAACTGCTTCACTGTGTTAAATTCTAAAATACGGTGAATTCGCCGCCCTCCTGCCTGTTCAAATACAGGGCATGCTAATCTTTGAGGTCCTGTCTCAGGATCCCATCTATCAACTACGGGGTTTGAGGGCCACTCAGCTGTCTCCATCGGTGGGGCTGTTGGTTGAATTACACCCTCTGGTAAAACGGAGTTAGTGACAGCCTCTTGTTGTGGCCTTTTTTCTAATAACCCCTTTTCCTTTAAATTTTCTCCCTTTCTCTGACTAGCTTGAGAGACCTTCTCTTTTGCTTGACCTAAAATGTCTTCCTCCATGGTCTGAATCTCTAACAATTTACTTAACACTTTTTCGGCTTCTTTTTTAATAATTTCTAATCTTCTATAAAGATAACGCAATCCAATAAGATAACACAAAACAAAACCACAACTGAATGAAACAAAAACTGAATAAAAATTCACTGTATCAATTTTCTCTTTCTCGGGGCTAACAAACTTCAAACCTTGAGCCAACCATTTTTCCCAGTTTGCCTGAGAAATTTCTAGGGATAGGCAGCTTGAAACAAAAACGAAATAAATCAAAACAAGAACACATTGTTTTTTGAAATGGTCACCCATTCTCTCGCCTTCCCTCAGGGGGGAGCGATTTTACTCACCTCCAAATTTCAGACGTTCCCCGTACGGGCCACCAAAATGCCAAAGCCAATGTCTCGGCTTGGCACCAGAATCACGAGGCACTCACAGCTTTGTAGGTTCAAACAGCAATTCTTTATTCCAGCTCTCACACCACCTCCACACAGGTCCAGGGGCAAACGCGTTCTGCTGTCTCCCGCACCATCCACCTACTCCACGAGGCTCTCTCCAAATCCCATTTCAATCTCACGAGAACTCAACGGGAACAAGCAGCAGGAACACCCTAATCCCAGCAATAATCTTCAACTCTAACTTCCCTAAAACCCATTATCTTAAACTGGCAACGCCTTAAACTCAAGGAGCCGGTTACTTCCTCAAACCTGATCAGCTCTAAACCCGGATCTGCCTAGGTCCTTGAGCAAGGTCACCTCATTAAAGCATGCATGCAATGTTCCATCAAATGTCCTCTAAGCAGCATGGGGTACGCTTGGCAAGGAAATTTCGATGCGTCATTCCTACTTGGTAATGGCCCTCAGCAAATGTTCATAACAATATTATTCATAATAGCCAAAATGTGGAAACAACCCCTAAATGACTTTCAACTGATTAATTTTTAAACAAAATGTGGCATATCTATACAATGGAATATTATTCAGCTCTAAAAAGAAAGAAGTATTGCCCAACATGGTGGCACACACCTGTAATCCCAGCAACTCCAGAGGCTGAAGCAAGAGGATGGCAAGTTTGAGGCCAACCTTAGCAAATTAGTGATGCCCTAAGTAAATTAAAGAGACTCTGTCTCAAAAGAAAAAAAAATTAAAAAGGGCTGGGTTGTGAAGCCAGGATTAGACAGGCAGTCAGTGTAAATCAAGTCAGGTCAGATGGAGTCAGGCCAATTCTTTAAAAAATATTTCTTAGTTGTAGATAGACCCAATAGCCTTATTTATTTATTTTTATGTGGTGCTGAGGATTGAACCCAGTGCCTCACACATGTGAGGCAAGTGCTCTACTGGGGCTGAGATACAGCCCCAGCCTGAATCAGACCAATTTTGACTGTGCCCTGAGGGACTGAAATGTTAATTCCTTCAGAGCCCTTCCTCCATCCTTATCAAGAACCTGCCCCTGCTCCAAAGTAATCTGTCCCAAGAATTGCTCCTCTCTACAGGGAACTGTAGTCCCAGGCCTAGTCACAGACACAGGAAGCAGAAAGATAAGGGGGGGGGTAGGCAAGAAAACAAAGGAAGCTTAGGACATATAAAAAGGAAAGGACACCTTCCCTTCTTGGGATATCAGGATACCAGCTATAGCCCCCTTTTCCCTCCCAGGAGAAGTCTGTTACCCTTTTTAAAATAAACCCTGCTTTATATGCTTGCCTCGGTGTGCTTCTCTGATGTTCAAACTTCAACATGTGGGGAAGCAGGACTTGTCACCACTAACCGGTGGTATCAGTTTTATCAGTTGTATCTCAGTGGTTAAGTGTCCCTGGATTCAATCCCAGTACTTAAAAAAAGAATGAAGTACTGATACATAATATGACATTAGATTAGTGAATCTTTACAACACACTAAACAAAAGAAGCCAGTTACAAAAGGCCTCATATTATATGATTCCATTTATATGAAATATGTAGAAAGTGGAAATTTATGGAGACAGAAAGTAGATTAGTGGTTGCTGAGGATTAGGGGGAGGAGAATGAGAGTGACTGGTAATGGATACAGGGTTTCTTTTAGGGGTGAATAAAATATTGTAGAATTAGTGGTGATTATTACACAACCTTCCAAATATACTAAAAGTCACTGAATTGTATACTTTATTTATTTATTTATTTTTATTTTCTTAGGTATAGTTGGACACAATACCTTCATTTTACTTATTTTTATGTGGTGCTGGGAATTGAACTCAGTGCCTCACATGTGCTAGGCAAGCACTCTACCGCTGAGCCATAACCCCAGCCCCTGAATTGTATACTTTTAAATAAGGATAAATTGGATGCTTTGTGAATTCTATCTCAATTTTAAAAATATAGATTATATTGACAAAACTTTTTCTTGAAGAGTTGTAAAGATTCAAAGTGATAATGCATATATAGTCTTTACTGCAATTCCTGGCACCATCCCAAGTGCTCAATGAATTATGCAATTCTTTCAAGGAAGAGAAGGAGCAGAAAGAATCAAAATTACAAATGCACACACACTTACACTAGGTAATTCCACTTTTAGGAATTTATCCTGCAGATATACATGCATACATTCTACAGATATACTTGTACACATTTATTTATAAGGTTATTATTACAACATTGGAAACAACCTAAATGTTAACAGAGGACTGGTTAAATAAATGATGTTACTTGTACACAATAGACTGAAATGCAGCTGTTTGAAACTGAAAAAAACTTATATACTAATATGGAATAAATGGTAGGATACATTAATTATAAAAAGCAAAGTGAAGAACATTAAGCATGAAATACCACCAGTGTATGTGAATATATTATCTATTCCAAAGATAAGATTTCAATTATATAAACTATGGATGTATACCTGGTATTTCTTTCCAGAAATTTGTGTGAAAATAAACAACCTTATTTTTAATAATTCAACCTAATTCTGTCCAAGCCTCCACCTCTCACCTGTAATCTTTTTTTTTTTTGAGATCTATCCAATCTACCACCAAGATAAAACCACAATTCTGATAGTGCCAGGATATCAAGGATTGGCCACTAGTCTTTAATCATCTGTCCACATGGTTTGCCACTGAGTAAATCTTGGGTCTTACAGTCCCATGGAGTCTTCTGCCTCTCTGATGAATCTGTGCCATATTTGGAACTTGTAACTCACTCATAATGATGCCTTGGTACCATCTGTTGAGATGCACTACACAGCAATACAGATAAAATTATGATCATGGCTGATGATTGATTGATTGATAGATGATAGAGAGATAGAGAGACAGATAATCCTCTTCTATGTGGCAGACATTGTGACAGAACACATGAAAATAAATCTCTGCTTTCATGGAGGGCATATCTTAGAGGAAGTGGTGGGACCTAGGACCAGAATACTTTTATAAGGAGGCTGGAGTGGAAGTTGAAGCCATTTTTACTAATGAACTCCTAGACCAGATTTAGCAGTTGACAGAAATGAGAAGTGGGACTGTATAGGAAAATGGATTAAAGATCTATCTAGGGAACAACTGAGTCTGTTTTCACTACTCCCAACCCAAATATGCATAAGCAGCCCACCAAAAACTGGAGGACTCTTTTACAGCTATTATGGCATAATGGGCTTGAATTCCATGGATCTGATGAATTAGTGATATGGGCAGTTGGTGGAAGGAGGCAATAGAATTATTTCCTAGGAGAGTAGTATTTTATCATTGATATTATTCAGAATTGCTGATGATTTTAATTGTTTCATTATTATTTTTAAATTAGCAAAAGACAATATGCAGGTTTATTGCCACCCAGCACTAAAGATTTTTCCCACTGCCTTTGCCCCTGATAGAAATGACATAGAGAAGAGATGTTCTCCTCTGAGAACAAATGAATTAATATAATTTGAGATTGGAGTATTTGATACAATAAACCTATGTCAAATATGAAAACTGGGGAGAATGAGGAAGAGAGAAAGGAACCTAAAAGAAGATAAATGAAAAGCATATACAATGAAAAGATTTTCCAAATGAAATACTAGAAATATTAAAGCTATGATGATGGGATATAGATATTATAGGTACCACCATAGCTCCTTAAAAGGGCAAAATGAAATATAAAGGTTCAAAAATTATATTTAAAATAATAGAAAATTAAAATCCAAGTTTATAAGTCTCAGAACAGTGAAGAAAAATAAATTACAAAGTCACATTGGAAGCAAGCAAACAGATCCCACAAGTAAAAAGATAGACATACTATGACAAAGTTTAAGGAAAGCCCATCAAAGAAAATTGAAAAGACCAATAGTACCATGATGATAGGGCAAACTACAGTCAATAAGGTAGGTACAAATGATGTGAGAAATCCATCATCTCACCTCAAATACACAAATGCAACAGGAAATCAAGAAACAAAATAGGAATAGCCACATTCAAAATCAAGAAGGTGATAAGGCAAAGTTAGGTCAGCAATCCAGAACTGCTGAAGGAAGGTATCAGATTTTAGCAAACACCAGCAACCATAATGAAAACGAGGTCTTGGAACCCCTGGGGGACCCCAAGATCCTTTTGAAAGTCTGCAAAGTCAAAACCATTTTCACAATCACACTGAAATATATTTGAGTTTATCACTCTATCAAGTGCACAGTGGAGTTTTCTCAAGGCTACATGACCTGTGATATTACAACAGATTGAATGGAGAGGCAGACACGAGAATCCAGCTGTCTCCTATTAAGCCAGACATAAAAGAGGTTTGCAAAAGTGTAAAATAATGGAACCAAATGCTTTGTTTCAGAATATACAGTTGTTTTCCATTAAAAGCATGTTATTCATGTAACATATAATGTATTTCATCATTGTTATTTTAAATGAATTAACAAATTCATATTTAAAATGCTATCACTTTTACCTTCTATTATGGCAAATATCAACAGGCTAACTCACATAAACAAAAGCTCTTTAGGATGTTCAATAACTTTTGCTTTTTTATTTTATGTATTATTATTTTTAATGCTATTGCTTTTTTATACCTTTATTTAATCTATTTTTGCATGGTGCTGAAGATTGAACCCAGTGTCTCACAGGTGCTAGGCAAGTGCTCTACCACTGAGTTACAACCCAACCCCTGCTTTTTATTTTAAATTAACATATAATAAAACTGATTGTTGTTGGTGTGCAGTTTGATGAATTTTAATCCTTGTATAGGTTCAGGACATCATCAGCACAACCCAAATAAAGATCAATTTCATTATTCCAGAAAATTTCCTTTTCTATCCCCTTGTCACAGCTTACCCCAACCACAAATGCTGACAACTACTAACCTATTATCTGTCATTGTAGTTGCATCTTTTTGAGAATATCACATAAATGACATCACACAATACATAACCTTTTGAGACTTGCTTACTTCCCTCAACATAATGCCTTTGAAATCCATTCAAGTTGTTGAGTGAATCAATAGTCTGTTCCTTTGTTTACCTGAGTACTCCCACCGTTTGTTTATCTACTCATCTACTAAAGAACATAGGGTTATTTCTATTTGGGGACTATTACAAACAAGTAATAGTTATTACAAACATTTCTTTTTTTAAAATTTTATATGTACACACATATTTAAATATGTACACATAAAATATATGTGGTGCTGAGAATTGAACCCAGTGCCTCACACATGCCAGGCAAGTGCTCTACCACTGAGCCACAACTCTAGCCCTGAATATTTCTATACAGGTTTTGTGTGAACATTTCTCTGAGGTAAAAACCAATGAGTAAGATGCTTAACATATGTATAACTCTATAAGAAACTACAAATTGTTTTCCAAACTGGTCATATCTTTCTGCATTCTGAAGAGCAATGTAAGAATTCTAGTTGCTCTGCATCCCCAGAGCAATTGGTTTTGCCAGGTTTTTTTTTAAATTTTTGCCATTTTAATAAAAGTGTAATGGTATCTCAGCATGATTTTAATATGTATTTTTTCTATTAATGACTAATATTGAATATCTTCGTGTGTGTTTTTTCTTTGTTGGTGAGATTGCTGAAGCCCTTTGACCTTTTTTTGTTTATATTCCTAAGATATACTTATTTTCTCATTTTTATTGGTGCATTATAATTAGACATAATGGTGGGATTTGTTGTTCCATATTAGCATGCGTACACCATAGAAGAATACAATTCATACCCTAGTATTTTTCCTTTCTCTCCTTTCCTCTCCTCTACTGATCTCCCTTATATTTTCATGAGACATAACCACACCTTTCTTTTCCTTTTTCCTCTCTGGCTTCCATATATGAGAGAAAACACATATTGACCTTCTGAGTTTGGTCTATTTCACTTAACATAATGTTTCTTTAGTCAATTAAAAAATATTTTATTAGTTGTTTATGGACCTTTATTTTATTTATTTTTTTGTGGTGCTGAGGTTCGAACCCAGTGCCTCACACATGCTAAGCAAGTGCTCTACCACTGAGCCACATCCCCAGCCCTCTTTAGCCAATTTTTAATGTTTTTTTTTCTTACTGTTGTGAGTTGTGAGAAATAAGCTATGTCATTTGCAAATATTTAATTCTGGTCTGTAGCTTCTCTAATCATTCTTTGAACCACGTCTTTCACAGAATAAAATGTTTGGGTTTCAATGAAGTCAAATTTACCTTTTTTTTGTTTTATGGGTCTGGCTGTTGGTATCATATATTTTAAAAAATTGCCTGCTGGGTGTGATGGCAAAGGCCCATAATCCCAGCAATATGAGGGACTGAAGCAGGAGGATCGTAAGTTCGAGGCACCAGCCTTGACAATTTAGTGAGATCCTGTTCCAAAATAAAAAATAAAAAGGGCTGGGGAGGTGCAGGTCAGTAGTAAAACTCTCCTGAGTTCAAACCACAGTACTGCAAAACAAAACAACACAACAACAACAAACTCTATCTACTCCCAGGATATTGGAGATAGCTCACTTATGTTTTCTGCCAAATGTTTCAGAGTTTTGTTTTACATTTAAATGTTTTATTGATTTTGAATTATTTCTTGTGTAAGGTGTGTATAGTTGAGGTTCAGTTGTTTTTTTTTTGTATATGGAAGACTAGTTGTTCCAATATCATTTGTTCATTTGTTGAAAAGATAATCCTTTGTCCACAGAATTGCATTTGCACCTTTATCCCAAATTCGATGGCCATGTTTATGTGGGTCTGTTTCTGGACTCTATTCTTCATTGATTAATAGGTATATCCCTTCATCAACACCATCACTCACTCTTTTCTTTCTTTCTTTCTTTCTTTCTTTCTCTCTCTCTCTCTCTCTCTCTCTCTCTCTCTCTCTCTCTTTCTTTCTTTCTTTCTGGTACTAGGAATTGAACGCAGGGGTGCTTAACCACTGAGCAACATCCCCACTCCCTTTTTATATTATACTTAGAGACAGGGCCTTGCTGAATTGCTTAGGGCCTTGCTAACTTGGTGAGGTTGGCTTTGAACTCGCAATCCTCCTGCTGCAGCCTCTGGAAGGGCTGGGATTACAAGGCATGTGCCACTGCACCCAGCAACACCACACTTTCTTGATTTCTGTAGTTTCATAGTAAGTCTCAAAATCACACAGGTAGTGTGATTACTTCAACTTTATTCTCTTCAAAATTATTTGAGTTATTATTATTCATTTGTTTTTTTGTGTAAATTCTGGCAACAGCTTGTCAGTATTGACAAAAATATTGCTTATATTTTGATTGGCATTGCATTGAATTATATTGACCAACTTGAGGAAAATTCACATCTGTTTTTTTATACCTTTGTTTATTTATCTATCTATTTATTTATTTATTTTGTGGTGCTAAAGATCAAACCCAGGGCCTTGCATGTGCTGGGCTATTGCTCTACCATTGAGCCACAATCCTAGCTCTGAAAATTCACATCTTTACTATGTTAAGTCTTCAGATTCTTTAACAAAAATTTATTTAGGCCTTCACTGATTTTTTCCACTGGAAGTTTGTAGTTTTTGGTATACACTTTTGGGTTATGGATCTGTAAATTCAACTAATGGCAGGTCAAAAATATTTGAAGAAAAAATGTTGCATCTATACTGAACCTGTGCAGACTTATTTTTTCTTATCAATATTCCCTAAACAACACAGTATAGAAAATATTTATATAGCATTAGGTATTATACGTAATCCAGAGATTATTTAAAGTATACAAGATGATTTGCATAGATTACATAAAAATACCATACCATTTTATATAAAGAAATTGAGTATCTGCAGAATTTTATATCCTCAGGGGATCTTGGAATTGATCTCTCTCAGATACTGAGGGATACCTACACAGTAATCCCCCCTTATCTGTGGCTTCACTTTCCATGGTTTCAGTTACCCAAGGTCAACTCTAAGTCAGAAAATATTGAATATGAAATGGAAAGTATAAAATTAATATTTAATATGAATTCTTAAATGTCAAAATCCAGAAGTAAACAATTTATTAATGTTAAATAATGTTTTTTTAAATTTTTTATTTGTTTGGTATCAGGGATTGAACTCAGGGGCACTCAACCACTGAGCCACATCTCCAGCCCTATTTTGTATTTTATTTAGAGACAGGGTCTCACTGAGTTGCTTAGGGCCTTGCTTTTGCTGAGGCTGGCTTTGAACTTGAGATCCTCTTGCTTCAGCCTCTGGAGCCGCTGGGATTACAGACCTGTGCCACTGCACCTGTCTAAACAATATTTATTATATTATAGTAGTATAATTGTTCTATCTTATTATTAGGAATTGTAAATCTCTTACTTTGCCTCATTCATAAATTAAACTTTATCATAGGTATGTATGTATAGGAAAAATATACAGAATTTAGTACTATGTATAGGAAAAATGTATAGAAAACATATATTAGAAATTTACATATAGGGCTGGGACCATAGCTCAGTTATAGGCACTTGTCTCCCATGTGTGAGGCACTGGGTTCAATCCTCAGCAGCACATAAAATAAACACATTAAAAAGATATTGTGTCCATGTACAACTAAAACATTTTTTATAAAGGAAATATACATATATATATAAGGTTTGGTACTATCCACGCTTTCAGGCATCCATGTAATATCTTGGAAAGTATTTAGGCAGATAAGGGAGGACTTACAGTAAATTTTTCCTAGTTCATCCTAAGTTCACATAGTAATTGGATTAGCCATCTGTGCTAGCTAACTGCCCTTATCTGAAGGAAAAATCAAACTTCTATCTTTATGACAAGCAGGTGTTTACAGCTAAGAGCAAGACATCTATGCTCAACTCATAGGATGACAGGGAGATAGGGATGCTATCTTCCTTAATGTTTGCAATTCAAAGAGATGGCTCCTAAGTCCCTTAAGAAAAACCTTCCTGGGCTACAAAGCTGGCAAGAGGCTTAGTCTTTAAAAACTATATGTATATCAAAGGGAAAGAGGAAGGATTAACATATACTAGGTTTCTCAAAAAATATTACAAAGAAAGGACTTTTTTCCTTTGGCAACAAGAAATATTCAATTTTATCTCTGTTTACTGTTCCAGAATTTCCCTCTACAAAGACTAAAAAAAAGTCTCAAAAGGATCAAACTCTTTCCATGAAACTTAACTACATTTTCAAAAACAATTAAAATTATTAAGAGAAATATGTAAAATTCAGTATAAAACAACATAAAATTCAAAATATCTGACATTTAATAAAAAAATTATCAGGTATGCAAAGAAGCAAGAAAAATGACTCATAATAAGGAGAGAACTCAATAACAGACCCATAAATGGCATAGATGATCTAATTAGTAGTCAAGGACATTACAACAACTGTTATTTTTCAGATACATAGAGGGAAGCATAAACACATTAAGGGGAGAAATAGAATATATAAAAAAGATCTATAATGAATTTGTAGAGATAAAAAATATGTCTATGGTATAAAGTACACTGGATGTGATTAATAGCAGATTAGGTCTTGCAATTAAAAATAATTAGGGGGTGAGGGGTAGTGGAGACCAAAAAAAAAAAAAAACAGTTTAATGAATCT
This sequence comes from Ictidomys tridecemlineatus, assembly GCF_052094955.1. Classification (NCBI taxonomy): domain Eukaryota; kingdom Metazoa; phylum Chordata; class Mammalia; order Rodentia; family Sciuridae; genus Ictidomys; species Ictidomys tridecemlineatus. Next base: position 86,429,833 of record NC_135493.1, read on the forward strand.
GAAGGGCATGGCAATAAAAATGATCCAAAAAGAATCACACACAGGGAAAAGTCTGATAAATAAACAGAAAATCAGTGAGCTGTGGGATGAGTGCTAGCAGCCTAATAAATGTGTTATTCTCAAGAGAGGAGAGAAAGGATGCCAAAGAAAAATTATTAGGAGAAATAATGACAAACATTCCTAAATATGATAAATAAAAAAACCTACAAACGTAAAAAGTTCAGATTCCCAGCATAAAAAACATAAAGTTGTTAAAATCAGTTTATTCAAGAAAAAAGAGACAAAGAAAAACGTCTTAAAGAGAGCCAGAAAAAGACACATTATGTAGAGAGTAACAAAGATAAAAATGATAGCATATTTTTCATCAGAAACCATGTAAGCTAGAAAACAGTCAAGCAATATGTTTAAAGGACTGATGAAGAACCATCAACCTACAATTCTTTGCCTAGCCAAAATACTTTCAAAAAGAAGAAAAAATGAAGAACTCTGTAGTTGCACAGAAGCTGAAGAAATTCATCACCAGTGGAACAGTGGTATAAGAAATGCTAAAGTTAGGCTTTCAGGAAGAAGAACACCAGGTCTACATAAAAAATATATACATAAAGAAGTGAATCTACATAATAAAATGAAGAGATCAAAAAAGTAACTATGTGGATAAATATGTTTAAATCTCTTGATTTTAAAATCAAGAAATCAAAGAGGGAATTAGAAAGCATTTTGTGCTGAATGAAAATTAATATATGACATCAAAATTTGAGGGTGACAACTACAGCAGTGCTTAGAAGGAAACGTACAGCACTCTCTTAGGAAAATAGAAAAGAAAAGAAGCAATGTGAACACACATCAAACAGAATAGAAAATAAGTATTGGAGGAGAAATCACTATAAAATGAAATAGAAAAACAATAGAAAAGATCAATGAAACTGAAAGTGGATTCTTTGAAAAAAAAACCTCATACAATTCACAAACCTCTATTCAGATTGAGAAATAACAAAAACAGAAGATATAATTACTGGTATCAAGAACAAAAGAGAGGGGCTGGGGATGTGGCTCAAGCGGTAGCGCGCTCGCCTGGCATGCGTGCGGCCCGGGTTCGATCCTCAGCACCACATACCAACAAAGATGTTGTGTCCACTGAAAAACTAAAAAATAAATATTAAAAATTCTCTCTCTCTCTCTCTCTTAGAACAAAAGAGAGGAACATCACTATAGATCTTGGAAGCATGAAAAAGAATATGAGGGAATATCCCAAACAACTTGATACCAATAAATCCAGCAACATTGATAAAATGGACAAATAATCAGAAAGAAACAAACTGTCAGGGGCTGGGGTTGTGGCTCAGTGGTAGAGTGCTTGCTTCGTGCATGTGAGGAGCTGGGTTCAATCCTATGTACCACATAAAAATAAATAAATAAAATGAAGCCAGTTTCCTGTGTCCAACTATAATTAAAGAATATTTTTTAAAAAGGAACAAACTATCAAAGCTCACTCTAGAAAAAGCAGATAACCAGAACTTCCCCATTACTAAAGAAGAGATTGAATTTTTATTTATCAACCTTCCCACAAAGTAAATTCATGGCACAGATGGCTTCACTGATGAATTCTATCAAATACTTATGGAAATAATAATACAAATTCTGCACAAACTTTTCCAGAATACAGAAGAGGAGAGAACACTTACAAATAATATGTGGTCATCATTACTCTCATACCCAAATGAGACAAAGAAAAAACAAATTAAAAAAAGGGCTGAGGCTGTAGCTCAGAAATACAGCACTTGCTTAACACTTGTGAGGCACTGGGTTCGATCATCAGCACCACGTAAAAATAAATAAAAATATAAGTATTGTGTCCATCTACAACTAAAATAATTCTTTTTATTTTTTTAATATATTTTTTAGTTGTAGATGGATACAATATCTTTATTTATTTATTTTTATGTGGTGCTGAAGATCGAACCCAGTACCTCACATGTGCTAGGCAAGCATTCTACCACTAAGTCACAACCCCAGCCCCTAATTTTTTAATTTTCAAAAAGCAAAAAGAACACCAAAATCCACACAAATGTAAGTAATATCTATCATGAATATTTTTTAGAGAATATTTTAATATTTATGTATTTTTAGTTCTCTGCGGACACAACATCTTTGTTGGTATGTGGTGCTGAGGATCGAACCCGGGCCGCACGCATGCCAGGCGAGCGCACTACCGCTTGAGCCACATCCCCAGCCATCCCTCTATCATGAATATTGATGCACAAATTCTTAAAATTTTACCCATTATGAACAAGTGATTTATTCTAAGAATACAAAGAGAAATTGAACATTTGAAAACCACATGATGCAACTCACCATATTAAAAGATGAAAAGTTACAGCCATATGATTATTTCAATAGATCCAGAAAAGCATTTTACAAAACTAAACATCACTTCTTAATGAAAATTCTTAGCAAGCTAGGCAAAAGGGCAACCTTCTCAATCTGTTGAAGAAAATCCACAAAAAAATCTACATGTAGCAACATATGTATGGTGAAAAACTGTTTTATCTCCAAGATCAGAAACACAGGAAGGATATTTGCCCTCTACTTACATTCATTGTTCTACTGGAGGTCCTAGACAGTACAATAAAGCAAGACAAAGAAACAAAAGGCATTCAGAGTAGAAAAGAAGTAAAACTCTCTTTATACTAAGATGAAAAGATAGTCTATATAAAAATCCTAAGGAATCCACAAAGGAAATTACTAAGACTAATAAATGACTTTACCAATCTTGAAAAGTACAAGATTGATAAACAAAAACCAATTGCATTTCTATAAACTAGCTGCAAAATAACAGGGATTCAAATTAAAAAAAATTATGCTATTTACTATAGTGTTGAAATATATAAAATACTTAGAAATAAAAATTTAACAAAATATGTGCAAGATCTGTATACTAAAAACTAGAAAACATTGCTGAAAGAAATTACAAAAGGTCTAAATAAATTGAGAGATATAATGATCATGGATCTGAAGACTTGATATAGGACATCAACTTTCCCCAAATTGGTCTATAGATTTAATGCAATCCCAATCAAAATCTCATCAGACTTTTTTGGAGAGAAACTTGCAAGTTGATTCCAGAAATCATATTTTAATTCTAAGAACCTAGAATAATCAAATACAATTTTGAAAAGGAAAAATAATGTTGGAATATTTAAAGCTGTTTTCTTTAAGACTTATTATAAGGTTACAGTGATCAAGACAGTATAATTTGCATGAACATGGGTAAAATAGATCAATGGAACAGAATAGAGTACAAAATATAGGCACATAGAATTGATTTTTGACAAAGTCACAAAGGCAATTAATTAGCAAAAGGACAGTATTTTCAATAAATGTTGCTCAAGTGATTAGATATCCATATGCAAAAAAACTTTGACAAACGCCTCTTTCCATATATAAAAATTAACTCAAAATGTCATATGTCTAAGTGAAAAATTGAAAGTTTTAAAACCTCTGAAAAAACATATTAGAAAAAAATCTTGGATTAGGTATATATTTTTTATATATAATACCATGTTTTGGGTATTTTTTAAAACATAATCTTGGATTAGGTATATATTTCTTATATATAATACCAAAAGCATGGGCCATAAAAATAAATTGGTAATTGGACTTTGTCAAAATTAAGATCTTCTGTTCTTAGAAAGATATCTAAGAGAATTAAAAGACAAGCTGAAGATTGGGATTAAAATATTTGTAAATTCATATTAAACAAAGGATTTGTAGCCGAAACATACAAGGTACTTTCAAAAGCTGAATACACTAGTAACCTCTAAGTAAATCACATAGGGAATAAAAAAAAATCCCTTGGAGAAGACCAAAATGGGTTTATCATAGTTTTTAAGCCAACTTTCAAAAAATATTTAACTCCTACTTTCCTGGTGAGTAGGAAAACTACATTTATTTTAGGCTAGAATAGTCTTGATTTCCAAATTGGAGGTAGTACATTAAAAAACAAATTATAGGCCAATCTTGATTTTAAGCATAAAGGAAAAATTCCTAGCCCAAATACAAGCAGATTTATTTCCATACAAACATTTTAAAATATATAAATATATAGGGTTTAACTCATTATTTCAAGAGTGGCTCAATAAGGAAATCTTAATATAATTCACCATGTTAATAAATACAAAGGAGGAAACTCATATCATCTTAGTTGTAAAAAAGCAACTAAAATTCAAAAACTGTTCAAACAAATAAAAAACAAGATGTAGAAGCAGAGAAGGATATCTTTCCCAAACCTACAGCAATCTTTGTAACATTATTACCCAACATGATATTGAAATGATTGCACTAAAATGATACAAAGAAGGGGAAATAACAGAAACAAATATTGAAAAGGGAGATAAAATATAATTCACAGGCAGTACGTGGCTTTGCAGGACTTGCTGAGGGAGTGCAGTTGGATTCCTGGGCCAAGGGCTTGGCCCCATGAGCTGGGGGTGCAGAGCAGGCGGGCCACTCCTGACCTCTCAAGCTCTGATCCTGGTGCACCCTGGTGAGGGCTCTCATGACCTCCAGCAGCTTTCCCTAGTGAGGCTTCTGCATCTGAGCTAACTCTGACTCTCCCATCATCCTTCCTCCCTCAACTGAACTTCTGGAAATTTGCCATGGAAACTAACTTTGAAATCAGTGTCCTGCTTTCTGTAAAAGGAGGGATCCTTGTGGAGACCACTGGAAAAAAAATGTGCTACTTACATGGAGAAGATGTGATACACAAGGACTTGAAGCCTGAGAATCCTTATTGATCATGTCTTTCACATAAAGATAGCAGACCTCGACATTTCTTCCTTTAAGATGTGGAGCAAACTGACTAAAGAGGAACACAATGAGCAGAGGAAAGTGAACAGCACCTCTAAGAAAAATGGTGGCACACTGTACTACAAGGCCCTTGAGCACCTGAATGATATCAATGCAAACCCATGGAGAAGTTATATGTGAGCAGCTTTGGCATAGTGTGTTGGACAATGTTTGCAAATAAGGAGCCATATGAGAATGCCATCTGTGAGCAGCAGCTGATAATGTGGGTAACATCCAGGAACAGGCCAAGTGTGGAAGACATCACTAAGTGCTGTCCAAAGGAGATCATCAGCCTCATGGAGCTCTGCTGGGAGATAAACACTCAAGTTTGGCCAACATTTCCTGGTAATAGCATCTTTTATGGCTGTGTAGGATGTATCCCACTTGGTGATTTTCCTCAGTAGGACAATGTCAGGAATGTGGTTTGAGTCTTCAGAAAACCAAGCTCTACTTTTCCTTGTGGTTTCAAACTGACTTTCTATGTTTCAAACATTTTGTTCAATAAAAAGATGCCATCCCAAGCAGGGTGTAGTGCTGCACGTCTGTAATTCAGCAGCTCAAAAGGTGCTAAGCAACTCAGTGAGACCCTGTCTCTGAATAAAATAGAAAAAAAGGGCTGGGATGTGGCTCAGTGGTTGAGTGTCCCTGAGTTTAATCCCTGGTACCTAACCCCCCCCACACACACAAAATCGAAACAATACCATCCCTCCCCCAAACTTTAAGGTATATAAGACCTTGTTTGTTTGTTTATATATATATATATATATATATATATATATATATATATATATATATATATATTTATATATATATATATATAATGAAATTTAACATCTGAGCTGTTTTCAAGCATGCAATCCAAAGACATTGAGTCCATTCATATTGTTGTGCAAACATCAGCACCATCCATCTCCAGGTCTTCTTCACCTGCTCACACCGAATCTCTACCCATGAAGCACTAACTCTACAATCCCCTCTCAGTCCCCTGACAACCTCTATTCTACTCTCTATTCCTATGATAACTTATTTAGCTTTCACAGGCAATGGCAGTGTGTTTCTTTATGGTTCCTGTGGGAAATACCACGAAATCCCTTGCCTCTACCATCCTTAGCTGTTCACAGCTAGGTTAATTAACTTCCTTATCCATAGTCAGTCCAGGCCCAGTTCCTACAACAATTCATATTGGAAGCATGAACACTTTCAGAAATATCAAGGTCTTCATCAGTGGGGTGCAGGATCAAGTTACTGTCCTTATAGGTTGGGAGTAGAATTCCCTGCCTCCAGGATGATGTATCTCCAATCAGCAGGAGGGAAGGCAAGCCCTGACCACCTACTCTTTCTCTAAACACTTTCAGACATGGCCATGTCTACCTACCTCAGATCACCAGAAATATACTTTTCTAATTTGCTTATATCAGTCATCACAAGAACCCTGAGGCTCTTTGGTCACTACCCTTGTGTCTCATCTTCTAAGTCCCACCCCCATGTTGTTTATTTCCATAACTTATCTCTACCACTTAGCCCTTTCCAGATCCAGAAATCCTTCTGTTTTGTTCTCTAAAACCATAGTCCTGGTTTGCCCAGAACAATTTCAGTTTACACATGGTGTGCCATGGCCCTGCTCAATTTAGTGTTCAACATTCTCAATAGGGTCCTAGATTGGATGAGATATTCTATAGTTCCTTATCAAGAATTCAAAATCATCAGCAAAATCCTCTCTATCTTTTTCTTGTCTGCTGACTGTTCCCCTCACCTTCTTGATATAACTAAAATCTGGATCTACCCAAGGACCCTACAGCCCTCTCAGCCTCTCAGATCCCTCACTACTGCATCCAGGTTATTCTCTCTTTCTCTTCCTTAAAAATCACCGTCTGTATTCATATATGAATGTACATATATGAATACATGACCAGTGACATGCCACATCATGTACAACCACAAGAATGAGATCATAATTAGAATAAGATACACTGTTTTCATGTATGTCAAAATATACTGTCATGTATACCTAAAAAGAATAAATTTAAAAAATCACCATCTGTGATTCTCTGTAAAAGAATATATTATCCATTTCCTATCTTGCTATTGTTTTCTATAGTTCCTCAGGTGCCCGACCCCCAGTTTCTCAAACATTTGAGCCTCTGTCTTGCTGTTATTATCTTCAATTCTGCCTTCATTCTTTGTTATTCCAATATCTCAATACCTGATCTTTCCAATGCCCTGGTATCTCAGTTTTTTGAAATCTCCCCTTCTAGTTTTTTTCCCCTTCACCTATTTGCACCCTCCATCTTTTTTATCACCAATGACTCCTACTCCTCTCCTGTATCTGTGGAGCTGAACATGGCTGGAGAAAAAAACACACACACAAAATGACACTCTCACTTTAAATTCAAGACCACGAACCTCAAGTGGGCACTTAATGTTGCCAGGAAATCACATAATATTATCCTAGTCCATTTACTCTGCTGGTTTCCTAGACAACTATTTCATACCTTCTCTTCTCCCTTCAAACCTCTAACACCTCCGCACACATCCTCATTCTCAGCCCATAACCTTGCTTCCGGTTGCAGGGAGAAAATAGAGGCAATCAGAAAACAAAGCCCACAAATTTCTGCCACTGCATTTACTCAGCTACATAAATCTGTGCATATCTGTGCATAGAGACAGGGTCTCACTGAATTGCTTAGTTCTTCGATTTTGCTGAATCTGGCTTTGAACTTGTGATCCTCCTGCCTCAGCCTCCCGAGTTGCTGGGATTTCAGGCATGTACCACTGCACCAAGCTCAATGATATCTTAAACTTTAGTTATTGTAGATTTTGGTTCTAAAAATTTCCCTTTGACTTTCCTTTATGTCATTTATTCCTTTGCTGAAAATTTCTACTTATTTTTTTTATTAATTTCAAGCCTGTTCATATTTGCTCTTTGAAGCATTTTTCTATTACATGTTTTAAAATACTTGTAAATATAGTTCCAAAATCTGTGTCACATGGGTCTTGGTATCTGTTTTTTTTTTTTTTTTCTTATTTGAGATTCTCTTGGTCTTTGTTCCAACAAGTTATTTTCATTTGTCTCTTGGACTTATTGGGTATTATGTGGTATGACTAAATCTTATTTAAACCCTCTCTCTGAACTGGCACTGATATTGTACAAGGAAGGGAACACTGCCTTGTTACTGCCAGTTGGGGATAGAAGACCATGTTCTGTACCTTATGTTCACTATGAGACTGGAGAGGTACTTTGTTCCTGTTGGGAAGGGGCGAAAAATCAAGCTCTCCTCTACGCCTCCACTGATAGCACTGAAGCACCGTGTCATTCTTCAGATTCCTAGGTCCCTAGTTGGTCTGCCTTCCTGTTTTCATTTTTCAAAAACATCTTAGTCTGTTTTATATGTCATGCCTAGGGTTTTTCTTAGCAGGGGAAATAAGGATAAGTGCCTTCACTTTACCTTGAGTATAAGTTCCCTCTTTTCCATTCTAAACTCGTTGTTATCAAGGTTTTATTCCCCATGACTCTCCCAAAGTGGATTGTCATCGTGACCTCCACATTTCCAAATTCAATGTCATTCTCATTTTACTTGACCCATTAATAGTGATTTATTTAGTTGATCACTCCCTCCCTTTTTTCCTTAGTCCTTTTTAAAAACTGAATTTATTTTATTACATTTTCATTTTTAATTTACTCATAGTAACTTTACATAATGCAGGATAATATTTTAATACATGTATATACTGTGTGATGATTAGGTGCTGAGGGCCATTACCAAGTAGGAATGACGCATCGAAATTTCCTTGCCAAGCGTACCCCATGCTGCTTAGAGGACATTTGATGGAACATTGCATGCATGCTTTAATAAGGTGACCTTGCTCAAGGACCAAGGCGGATTCGGGTTTAGAGCTGATCAGGTTTGAGGAAGTAACCGGCTCCTTGAGTTTAAGGCGTTGCCAGTTTAAGATAATGGGTTTTAGGGAAGTTGGCGGTTGAAGATTATTGCCGGGATTAGGGTGTTCCTGCTGCTTGTTCCCGTTGAGTTCTCCTGAGATTAAAATGGGATTTGGAGAGAGCCTCGTGGAGTAGGTTGTTGGTGCGGGAGACGGCAGAACGCGTTTGCCCCTGGACCTGTGTGGAGGTGGTGTGAGAGCTGGAATAAAGAATTGCTGTTTGAATCTACAAAGCTGTGTGGTGGCTCGTGATTCTGGTGCCAAGCATTGACCTTGGCAATTAGGGTAGTTGATATATCTACCCCTGACATATATTATTTCTTTATGATGGAAACATTTAAATCCTCTCTACTAGTTATTTTGAAATATTCAGTTTGCTTTTGTCAACCATAGTTCCCTTCCTCCTTCTTGAAACACTTTCTTCACTGTTTCCAGGATGCCACCCTGTTTGAATGGATTTCACAGCTATTTTCTTAGTTTTCTCTTCAGTTCCTGCTTAGCTTCCTGAACATTTAATGTGGGAGGGATCCACAGCTCAGCTTTGTTCTCTACTTTGGTCATTTCATCTTAAGGGTTGTAAATAGTAAACTGCTGTCAACTCTCAATTTTTTTTTTTTTAATGAGGTTCAGATTGGGATGTTTGTCAAATCATTCTTTTTTAAAAAAATTTTATTTGTTTTGTTTAGATATACATGACAGTAGAGTGTGTTTCTTTAAAAATATTTTTTTAGTTGTACATGAACACAATGTCTTTATTTTATTTATTTATTTTTATGTGATGCCGAGGATCGAACCCAGTGTCTCATACATGCAAGACAAGTACTCTATCACTGAGCCAAAACCCCAACCCCGTAGTGTGTTTTGACTCTCAAATTTCTGTCTTGACCTAGACTTCTGCCTTAAATTACAGCTTGTACACCTAGCTGCCTACTTAATATCTCCACTTGGTATCTAATATGTATTCAAATTTAAAAAATACTAAAACTTACCCTGATTTGATCAATATACAATGTATACATATTTTAAAATGTTACATTGTATCCCATAAATATATACACTTATTATAACAATTAAAATAAAACAAAAATTAAAAAGGAGAGAAAAATATTAATAAGTGGTGAGTATGAATAGCATGTGTGTATGTTTCCTGTACTACTTTAACATTTGCAACATTTTATTTTGTACTGCCATGGATTGAACCCAGGGCCTTAAACATGTGAGGTAACCACTCTTTCATTCAGCTACAGAACAGGGCCAAAATTAATTTGGCCCTGAACTGTTAATTTGAAATCACTTCCCAGTTAAAATTTTTAAAAAGTCAAATGAACAAAAGGTTAAAAATCTGAATTTCCAAACTCTGCCCTCCCCAAACCCACTCATCCTTCATTATTCCTAGTTGCTTACACTGCAAACCTTGGGATCATTCTTGATGTCTCTTTGTCTAATACCCCACAGCCAAACCATCAGCAAATCCTGATGGTGCAGCCTTGAAGACAAATACCTCTTAATGCCCTCACCTTGGTCCAAGGTACCATTATCTCTTGCCTAGATTGCTGAAGCTGATGCTTCACTAACAATTCTTCTTCCACTTTTGCCCTCCTATGTAACTCAATAACCAGAACAATCCTTTCAAGGGAGAAGTCAAATCCTATTATCCCTTTTCTGAAATCCTCCCAGGACTCCTAAGCCATTGCTCAAATAAGAGCAAAAGTCAAAGTCCTTTTATGGCTGGTCAGGATCTGACCCACTGTTAGTTTTCTGACCTCTTCACCAACTTCTGTCTTCCTTGCTGTTTCTCTTACACCAGCTGTTCCACTCACACCAGGCAGGCTTCCATCCGAGAGCCCTCCCCCTGGCTTTCCCTCAACCTCAACTTTAATGCTTTTCCTCCAGGCACCAGCATGGCCTCTTCTCTTAGTTCCTTCCTTCAAGTTATTTCTCCAGTCCCACTTCAAATGACTCCTCACAAGATCTTCTCATTATTTTAAGTTGTAACTTTCCTTTATATCCTCCTTCACAGCTTAATTTCTCCCATTGCACTTACTTCCCATGTATACCACAGGATATTATTTTTGTTTATCTCTTCATCATCTGACTTCACTTCCACATCCCAAAAGTGTAGGCTCAGCAAAGGCATGGGCTCTTGTCATGTTGTTTACTGTTGTGTTTTCTGTACCTAGAGCAGTGTATGACTCAGAATAAGTACTCAGTGTGTAAATAAATGGAGATACCACTTCACTCATGTTGTAGTGTCTCAGCACTATTTGATAACAGTCCTGTTAATATTCTTAGGCTTGGAGTCTTAAAGTTTTATTTTAAATTTGAATTCTTTTTTTAAAGAGAGAGAGAGAGAGAGAGAGAGAGAGAGAGAGAGAGGATTTTTAATATTTATTTTTTAGTTCTTGGCAGACACAACATCTTTGTTGGTATGTGGTGCTGAGGATCTAACCCGGGCCGCACGCATGCCAGGCGAGCGCGCTACCGCTTGAGCCACATCCCCAGCCCTAAATTTGAATTCTTTTTACTTCCATTATATATAAAAGTTAACTTATCTACTATTATATTGTTAGATTCTGGAAGTTACCAGGATAATGGACCACCAGCAAAAACAAAATAGAAAGTATTCTTGTCAAATTCATAAAACTGGGCAAGATAATGATCTGGTAAATCATTATTCTGTTTATTTTAAAGGTATTTAAAGTGACTATAAAGGTTTGTAAAAATGAGATGATCAGACCAAGGAAAAATACAGATAGGAAAAATAAAATGGAACTAGGGTGTGTGAGTTTAATAAAATATATAATCCCCATTATTATGTACAACTATAATGCACCAATAAAAATATGGAAAAATAAAATCTATCGAGTCCCATGCTAAGCTTGGACCAAACAATGAACTCCAGGCTTTCTCGTAGCCAAGGTAAAAGAAAAAGACCAGGACATGTTTCATAGATCCATTTCTCCAGACAGCAATGTCCTCTTTCTAGAATGGCATTCTTTACTCTACCAGTAGATGGCACACATTCCATATGATGAAAATATGGAAAAAGTTCTTTAATGCAGGCGTTCTAAACTGAGCCTAATATTAAACAGTCATTACTTTCTGAACTTTGCGACTGTTTATTTTACCATTTAGTTCTTAGTGAAGCTTTGTGGAGAAACTCTTATTACTCCCTTTGGAGATAAGGTCACAGGCTCAGAAGTAAAATCTCTTGCTCAAGCCTGGATTCCAAACTAGCTTTTCTGCTGTATCATGCTCTACTGTCAACGTGATGTCATTCGGAAAACAAAGTAGTTTTTTTCCATCTCTTGGAACTCTTTTGAAATTCTCTTTGAGTGAAGGTCTTATGTAGTGCCATTGTCACAAAGCGCAATAGGAGACAGATGAATTTGGCATTCTGACACTTGCTCTCTGAAACCAGGGAAATCACTTAGTCTGTGTACCTCAACTTACTCTTCTGACAGATGGGGATGGTGACATCTGCTCTTTTTAACTCTGAAGATGATGTGAGGATAGAAGGGAGAAAAAGATGTGAAAACACTCTGTAAGAATGATGTATTAAGCCAGGTGTGGTGCTGCACAGCTATAATGCCAGCGACTGGAGAGTCTAAGGCAGGAGGATCACAAGTTTAAAGCCAGCTTCAGCAAATTAGTGAGACCTTAAGCAATTCAGCAAGACTCTCTCTAAACAAAAAATAAAAAAGGCTGAGGATGTAGTTCAGTGGTTAACACCCCTGGTTCTAATCCCTGATACCAGAAAAAGAAAAAAAGAGAATGATGTATTAAACCAGCATTTATGGAAACCCTAGAGTGAGTTGGATGCTTTGGTAGTGCTCTCAGGCAGTAAAGTTCAAAGTGTGGTCTGTGGCCCAGTGCCAGTCCACAAACTACTTATTATTGGTCCTTATCAAACCAGAATGAATTGAGAGTGAATGTTTCTAAACCTTAACAACAATTTGATGGACTAATTCTGTGTCTATTGAATTGTCATAAAAGAATGTGGCTTGTGTTTTGTCTTTGTTTTTATTTCATTTTTCCAGTAATTAATTTTTCTACTGTGTTTAAGGAAAGTATGGGGTACACAGTGCATTTGGGGAAAATGGGCCTTTCCTTTCCCTTCGAGTGTAAGCTAGCCTTGTACTTCTTTTACATAAAGGGCAACCTGACATGGGATTTTTAAAAATATTTTTTAGTTGTAGTTGGACACAATACCTTTATTTCACTTATTTATTTTTATGTGTTGCTGAGGATCAAACCCAGGGTCTTGCATGTGTGAGGCAAGTGCTCTACCACTGAGCCACAACCCCAGCCCCTGACATGGATTTTTTTAGAAAGTAAAATTTCTCATGAAAACCATTTGTTAAAAATAATGCTGGACCCAATTAGAGACTGAGATTTTGCATATCATAGATGTGCTAGTATATGTTCACAGACTAACAAGTTCTTTCTTTACCTGGCACTAAGGAGTAAGTTAACCAACTGGCTCTTCAAACTAATCACTATCCTTGACAGGTTATTTTTAAAAATCTCTCAATCTCTCTCTCTTCCTCCCCCTCCCTCTCCTCCCTCTCCTCCCTCCCTCCCTCCCTCCCTCCCTCCCTCCCTCCCTCCCTCCCTCCCTCCCTCCCTCTCTCTCTCTCTCTCTCTCTCTCTCTCTCTCTCTCTCTCTCTCTCTCTCTCTCGGTATTGGAGATTGAAACACTTTACCACTGAGCCACATTCCCACCCTTTTAAGTTTTTGTTTTGAGACAGGGTCTCAGTAAGATTCTTAGGACCTTGCTAAATTGCCAAGGCTGGCCTCAAACTTTTGCTCCTTCTGCCTCAGTCTCCTGATTCACTGTGATTTAAAATATATATATATATATATATATATATATATATATATATATATATATTCAGGAAATATAATTCCATGACACAAAATTAAATACACAACACTATATTTTGCTTTTCCCCAGATAATGTATTAAAGATAATTTTACATATAAGTACATCAAGTGCTTTATTTTTTTCCATTGGATAAACTTTCCATTATATATTTTAGCAGACCCCCTATTGAGGGATTTATGATTGTTTCCCATTTTTATTATTGCAAAAATGCAGTAAATAACCTTGTATACACATTTTATACCAATGCAAATAAATATAACTGAAGGAGAGATCCCTAGAAATGAAATGGGATCTAAGTCCATATATTTAAAATTTTTATAGTTATTGCACCATTTTCCTCAACTGACTAATTGCACTCCCACCAGCAATTTATGAGAATATTCTCCCTGGTTTGTTGACATAGCTCTTATCAATATTTTTATATTTGCCAAAGGTGTCTCACTGTATTTTTCATTAGTATTTCTCCAATTATGATATTAGCTATTCTTTATCAGTATAGAAGCCATTAATTAATTTTGATAATCAGCTCTCCAGGTATAGAACAAAACGACTTCAGATCACTCTATTTTCAGAATTTCCTAACCTACTACCTTAATAGGTTCCATGAGTTAGAGAACTTTGTTCATTTTCTTTTATTCTGCACCATTTTCTAGAACCATCCCCAGTATTCATTGAATACCTCAGATATTTCACTTTAAAACTTGTACCTGGACTGGGAGTATCCTTCAGTGATAGAGTGCATACTTGGCATGTGTGAGACTCTGGGTTCAATCCTCAGCAAACAAACAAATGAATAACAACAACAACAACAAAACTAGTATTCCCTACAGTGGCTGGCACAGTAGTAAAGGCTCTACAAAAGGTAGAAAGATTAGACAAAAATAAAACCAGACACATTCACTCACTACTCTACATGGTCATGTAATCATCACGTAACTATTTCAGTCTCTTTTGCGATGTCAATTTCAAAAGGAAAGATAAAACTGTCATGCCCTATACATGACAGTTTGACGGTTTAAGTGTCACCACGATCTATATGATCTATTGTTCCAGGGGAATTATCTTGCTAAACTAACTTTAAAGTGCTACCTTTTATTATACAGAGAAATACACTTTTGTTTTCTCTTTTTTAATATATAATTAACTTTTAAGATCACATCGTGTTTACTTTGTGCTTTCTTTGTCTTGTGCATGCGAGGCAAGCACTCTACCAACTGAGCTATAGCCCCAGCCCTATTTTGTGCTTTCTTGGACCTAAAATGGCTCTTGATCATCAGTCTGTTGAGTATCTTGCAGGGGGTGGGGAGTAGAGAACATCTTTTTCAATATTCTCTACAGGACTTATTTATTTATTTTGATCTTTCTTCACTCTTTTGGCCAAGGTGAGGTTTTCCAGAGTGTGCTCTGGGCCATGGGGAAGAAAACAGATTTAACACTCAGAATCCGTACTTCTTGGTTAAACCGTTAACTTTGGTTCATTAGCACCACACCCTGACTTCTTTGTCTGGTAAGGGATATTGGCAGTGACACCACATAAATAACTCCTTTTAAAAAAGTGGTGATCCAAAGGCTGAAGGGGCCTTGATCATAATTATCTAGCTTTAATTTGTTTAAAACTTAATCTATTATAACTGTTCGACATCTACTAATACATTTAATCCTATTATCCCATTTTACAGATAAGAAACCAGAAGCAGAGTGAAATTAGGTAAGTCAAATGAGGGATCACAGCTAATAAGTGTTGGGTTCTGGTTGTCTTTGAGCCCGAGCAGTCTGGCTCCAGACACCACTGTCATAACTGCTTTGTTGTGCAATTTGTAAAAGATAAAACGTTCTCTCTCTTCTTTTAAACGTACATTTTCTAAAGCAAGAACCCCCCACTTCCACCTCCGTGGAGCCCTCCGTGCTGTCAGCGGTCAGTGGCGACACCAAGTGGCAATCTTTGTATACTGCAGCCCTTTCATAATTTCTATAAACCACCTTGCTCCAAGCTTGCGTTCTCTTCTCTCTCTCTCTCTCATAAAATTATACCACAAATACCCTAAGTCAAGCCAATATATTCGGTCTGCAGAGGCATCTTGGAGCACTAATCTTTCAGAGACAAGTTTGCTCCCAACTGGATTGCTATTCTTCAACCAATTTTTTCCTTTATCTGAGGAAGAGGTGTTTTATTCTAGTGTTAGCTTGTATTCTGGACTTTCTTTTTTACCTCTCCAACTATAATTGCACTATTTATGCCTGTCTTTTCCTGCCTCTTCTATTTCACCAGGGCCTGTATCTACAAATAAACTCTTGTTTTTTTTTTTCTACCCTGCAATGATGGGGGTGGATAGTGGGATTGAGGGGGGGGAAGCATACAAACAAACCTCTCCTTAAACAATCACCCCAGATTCACCTTCTTAAAGAAGAGTTTCAGTAAAGGAATTGCCTTGCTGAAAAACCCCAGTTCTTGAGCTAGGGGTGTAGCTCAGGAATAGAGTGAATGAGTGGCATGCACAAGGCCCTGGGTTCAATCTCCAAAATCAGAAATTTACACCCAACAAGACACCAATAAATAAAAGTGCTCAATTTTCTTCTCAGTCACTTTCTGAATTAAGCACAAATTCAGTCCAATTTCAGGATCCTTTGAAATCAGGTCCCAGTTTGCATTCTAGTTATAGCTCAGACAATTCTCTACAGTTCCCTACACAGCAGCTGTAAAGTGAAAATATTTTTAAAATGCACTTTGTTTTCTAAAGTTTCTCTAAAGTCTAAGTTTCTTTGGAAACTTTGCTGCTTGAAATAATATCCATAACAATAAATCATCCCACATTTGTCTGTAGGATACCAGTTTTTTGGATAAAGAGAAGTAGCCTTGATTTTCAACCCAGGTGCAGAGCTGCAGATAAGGGATATCTGGACATGACATTCCACGTCTATCTTTACTTTGTAGTTCCCAAGGATACAGGAATCTGAGTTCACTTCACAATTCAGACCTGGTGGTGACACCATGTGACACAGTCCTTTGCTTTAAGTTTACCAAACAAATGCTTTTTAAATTTTTTTTCAATGTCTTTTTATTTAGTGCTAGGTAGAAAGACAAAGTGACTTTCTTTCAGGGGCATGAAGGGATGTGTTGGCCAAAATACATAAATTCTAACACACTATGACTAATTCACTCGAACACATTTTCTTTTTCTTTCTTTTTTTAAAGGCAGAGAAAGAGAGAGAATTTTTTTATGTTTATTTTTAGTTTTCGGTGGACACAACATCTTTATTTTAATTTTATGTGCTGCTGAGGATCGAACCCAGTGCCCTGCACATGGCAGGTGAGAGTGTTACCACTTGAGCTACATGCCCAGTCCACTCAAACACATTTTCAAAGAAAAGTTTTCTTTTAAATTCACCTATTATCTATCTTTCCTCCAGTTCCTATAATGACCCTATGTTTTATTTTTGCTTGTTTGTTGAGATGACCATGTTCCCCCCCCCCCTTGGTGTGTGATATCCTCATTGCAATAGGTTAGATGTTTGGCTGTGTTGTCTTACAGATTTGTCTTTGGACTTTATGCTGATTGGGCTAAGATATAGGATTTGTATACTTAGGTTGTCCAAAGTAGGCATTCAAAATTGTTCACTGCAGTAGATGCTCAATTAGAGTACTTGGGTTCTAGTTATATTATTTGGATTGATGATATTGGTTTCAATCTCAGTTCTTGCAGTACCTTTATTAGTGGGTTCATTTTAACTAAGTAAATGCACTCCATTTGGCCAAAGTTTTATTTTCTTTAAAACAGGAGAGGGGCTATTTCTTCAAACCCTAGGGCAAGAGCTTTGGAGTCAAATCTTTGTTGGAATGTGCCGCTTATTATTTCTATAAGTTTTATTTTTCTGAGCCTTTGTTTGTAATGAGTAAAATGCAGAAAATACCAATAACTGCAACATAGATTTTCCAGTGTTACTATGAGGATCAACTTGGTTGCTATAAGTATCACATTGTTGAACATTATTCTTATTCCTACTATTATGTGAGGCTGGAAATTTTTCTTAACCTTCTGAGCTTTTGCATTCTTATGAATAAAAAATGGAGAAATAATGGTATATACTTCATGGGGTTATCATGAGTGAGATGAAAAAAAGAGTAAAGGGCTTTGGACAGTGCCTGGCATATACGAGGCTCAAAATATATGATCTGATGTTATTAGTATTAGCTTTCTACTAGTAACCACTCTGTGGGCCAGAAGTTCGTGATAAACAGTTTCATGCTAAGGACAGAACCAAAATCAAGGGACTGACAGGCTTAAAACGGTGAAACAGAATGGGCATTGGTTTCAAAAGCAACTAAAACGCCCAGCACTGGGTTTGGACCCGCCCAGTCCTCATTAAATATGGCAGCTAGCCGGGCCGTCCTACTGCGGTTGCGCATGTTGAAACTCCTCCCAGCAGCTCCTCCTAGGCTGCTGTGCCCCCTCCCTGCCCGGGCCGAGGTGCCGGGCTAGGGCCCTCCGTGGCGCGCACGCGCAGACGCCCGCTGGGCTGAGCTGATACTCTGGAGGCGCCTGTCACATGAGCCGCGCGCCCGCTCCGCTCCCCCTCCTCCCTGACTGGGCTGTGTGAATGAAGCTCTGCCGGCTACGTGGGGCGCTAGCTCAACTTAGTGTACTGGACGCCGGAGCCGCCTGAGCGCGCTGCCCACCGGCAGCGGACACAGACTCCGCAGCTCCTAACCTCGGCGACAGGTAAAGGCAAATGGGCTGTCCCTTCCCCAACAGGTCTTTAGTGGGCCCCTCGTCCCTGGCCCACCCCCGGAGCACCCTCTGATCGTAGCGACACAGGGGAAGCGCTCCTCTGCTGGCTCAGTCCCCCGGAGACGGGGTTCCCCTTGTCCAGACGCCGCCCCCTGGCACTCCGAGGAGGTAGACAGGCTAGTTCTAGCTAGTGCGGGGCGGCATCTTCCCGAGAGCCCAACCCAGTTCTCCGAGAAGGGTCCCTGGGCTGCCCAAGCGAAGTTTCCTTACGGAGCGGCGCCAGGAGTGCCCTGCTTTCGCCTGTGGTCCCCTTTCTAGGACTGGGCTAGGGTGGCGTTTTCTG
Source organism: Ictidomys tridecemlineatus (assembly GCF_052094955.1). Lineage (NCBI taxonomy): Eukaryota > Metazoa > Chordata > Mammalia > Rodentia > Sciuridae > Ictidomys > Ictidomys tridecemlineatus. The sequence goes on from NC_135493.1 coordinate 86,448,577, forward strand.
GGAAAGCTCAGTCGAGGCCCCTGTTCTCCCTTGGCTCTGGACTTGCTTCAGGTTTGTGTGGGTCTTTGCGAAGTCGAGTTCAGACTCTCCGAAAAGTAGTCGCTGCGCGTTTTCCTTTTGCCACTTGAACGCGTGTGGCTGGTTCTCGCTTGACTTTTTGAGCCTGGCGCTTGAGCGCCTTTGCCAGTAAGGGGTAAGAGAAAGCTTTTACCTTTACACTGATGCGCGTTTACCTTTATGACCATTTCAGAGCAAATCAGTTGCCCGGAGTTCCGAGTGAAGTTGTACGTGTGCCCATGCGATAACGTCAGTGGAAACTGCCCCCCCCCATAAATGAGGGAAATACAGAAGTTGGAGCACTAAAAGCCAGTAAGAATCCGCTTTACATACACTTCAGACAGCTTTCTGGATTTAACTACAAATGCTAAATTTCTCCTTGTCCCAAGACGCGCACAATATTTCTTAACAATGAAATAAGAGAAGGAAAAAATGAAAAAATGAAAAGAAAAGGTAAACCAAAACAAACTGTTCCATGTTCCACATAAGTCTTTGGAGCGCCTTTTCCTGATGAATTCATCCTGGGACTTTCTAAAGTTCCTCCGTTTCCTAGGACGTGGCGAAACTTTCCTTATCCAAGGCACTGTCTTTTCTCTTTTGGTGTTTTGAGGATGGGTGTACACATTAACCTTTTTGTCCTTTAAAGAAAAAAGGTCATTAAAGACAGCTAACATGATTCTTTTAGTAGTAGCCTTCAGTGTTTATACTTTAGCTTTTTCAATTCAGAAGTGGACGTTTTGGTTGTATAGAAATAGCAATCTACTTTGATGTTCAGTAGGTCAAAAAATAGAGGGCTTTTTTTTTTTTTTTTTTTTTTTTAGAAAAAGCAGATTGGCTTGTGTGCTAAGTAAGGAAGACCCAATTATTAAGTAAGAACTTAAATGGACAAGTAGAGTGTTTAATATACTAAACCACCAAATCAAATTATGTACAGTAGTCAGACCTCTCATTTTTTGTCACATTCCTAGTTCTTTTCATATTCTTGCAAACAGTATTACCTAAGACTAGATTTGAAGTTGTAATAGTAGGAATTAGCTAAATTAATTAGATTGTAATTAAACTAGCGCTCTATTTTTGCATTTTCCTTTTTCCTTGATTAATTTCACCCTGATATGAGCAATATGCATTCGCTATAGGAAATTTGCAGAATGGGGAAAGTAAAATGGAGAGGAAGAACCACCACCCAAAGGGTATCATCATTTTTTACTTTTATTATACTTCCTTTCTTCTTTTTTTTCTTCCTATGTAAGACCTATCTTAAAACTTTAGCATATACAAAATTTGCTCTTCTTTCTACTGATCACTTACTGTAAAGTTGGGTATTTGGGGAGTTGAGGAGGGGGTTGGGTAGTAATGCTGCCTTTCATTCTACATGCAAGACTTTGCAATTGGAAAGATACAACAGTTATCTCATCCAACCACTCATCCTTTGAGTTCTGAACCCCGAGTACTAAAGCTCCAGTGATTCATGTAGAATTCAAAACTGAATGACAATATGAACTGACTCTAGATCTCTGATTTTCTTCAGCAATACCCTGATGCCCAAGGAATATGTGACACTACTGTGTCTGGTCTGCCTGTCCTTAAAAGAGAGATTCAGAGAGGGGCAGGAGATAATTTTCAATCATTTAATTTTTTTTTTCTTTTTAAGTGTTTATTTTTTCTGTTTGCATTTTCAGATTTGGGGCTTTAGCATATTGCAGAAACGAGGACCACATAGCTGTTTATCTATCTCAGTGCCATTCAAGTTTCCCTGCGAAACTGGGGGGCTCAGGGAAACTGAGCCTGTGACCCCAGTGTGAGAGAAGATACGATCAAGATGGCCATGTGGCAGGGTAAGAAATTAGCACTTATTCCTCTAACTGGTTGTTCTTTCTCCTCTATCTTCCACCCCCACTCAACTCTCCAAGTCAGTGGCAGGCAGCCAGCTATTTCTTTAATTTAACCCTTTGTCTTTGCAAGGACAAAGCACATTAATTTAAAAGAAGCTGCTGCTAGCTCGAAGTTCAAATTATTTTCAAGTGGTAGTTGGGGGAAATTAGAAAAATGTCATGCCAGAAGCATTTGAAATAATTCTCTTCATTTAAACATGTGCTCATGGGGGTTATATGTGAGGAAATGAGAAAGATGTTTTCCTATTTGCGTGTCTCATTTGTTACCAGCAGATTTGTATCACAAGATTCTGAAAGATGGGGGACACAGATATTGGTACCTCTCTGGCTTCCCCTTTGCAATAAAGACCTTCTTGGGATTTAGGCAGTTTGAAAAAGCATGTTTAATGTTGTAATGTTATACTTGCTGATAGAAGAAAAAATGCCTATTTTAACAATGTAAGCTACCAAGAACCAAGTTCAATGGTGTCTTAGCTGATAGATCACATCTCTTGTGAACTTGTGAATTTGTCTGACATATGAAGTTATCTTATTTTTGATGGGGTTGAGGATTGTGTCCTTGGGGATTGTATTGGAATCTTCAGGGGTACATGGCATTCTTATGTTTATCACAAGGGAGTTTGTGTTTAAGAAACAATAGATAAATAACACCAAAATTGGTTGTGATCCACAAAAGGTTAAGGACCACTTAGATGGAGTAGAGTGAAGTAGTTTGAATATCTATAAATATTCAACAGATAGGTTTCTAAGTGGATATCTTTTAAAGATATTTCATTGTGCTGGTTATGGTTTAAAATTTGTAGGCATACAAATGTCACAGTTTTGATTTATATGGATTGTCAAAGATATTGTTGAAATGGGATTTGGCCTGAATGCTGGCATTGACTCACATAATGGGCATTCAGGAGCAGTTTGGGGGGGCTGGGGTTGTGGCTCAGTGGTAAAGTGCTCGCCTAGCATGCACGAGGCACTGGGTTTGATTCTTAGCACCACATAAATGTTAAAATAAAGATATTGTGCCCACCTAAAACTTAAATATTTTTCAAAAAAGAGCAGTTTGGATAAACTCACTTAAATCCCGAGACATTCCTTCATTCAACAAACAGAATACAGATATGGATAAGATGCAGAACCTTAGAGTGTTCCTTGTGGTTTAGGAAAGACAGACATGATCAAATAATTGTGTAATGTTGAACCAGTGTTATAATAGGGAGAGGAGCAAAATGTGATGGAAGCCCAGAGAAAAGCATGATGAATTTTGAATCTTGAACTACTCTAAAAATGAGTAGGTGTTGGCCAGATGGGCAAATGAGAGAATTGCATTCTGGCAGACAGAGCAGCACTGTTAGGAACTTCAAGTTGCTTTGTTTGCCTAGTATGAGATGTATAGGGGCATGACCTCAGACAAAGCAGGGAAGGTAGTTGGAGGAGGCCAGAAAATAAAGAACCTTGTATGTTCTAGGAAGGATTTTACACTTTATCCTGGAGACAAAGATTCCAAACAGGGAAGTAACATAAGCAGATTTTGTTTTAGAAAGATTACTTTGGCATTGGTGCTGAGGTGGGGTGGGAGCTGGAGATAATGAAAGCCTGGATTCATTCAGGAGGTTTCTGGAATAGTGATTTAGGAGAAAGATGGTGAGAGTCTGAGCAGAAGAATCAGGGGCAGTGAGATTAGAGAGAAGAGGATAATTTCTAGAATGTTCTGTGACTGGATGTGACAAGATTGCCAGCCAGTTTGGGGGCTGGAGGCTAGTGGTGCCATTCTCTGAGGTTGAGAACAGGAGAAGTGGCAGAAGGACCCAGTTATGGTAGAAGCTAGAGTACTGAGCTTAGGTTTGACCTATCTGGGTTGAGGTACCTTTGGGCTGTCAGGTCACTGTTTCATAGATAGTTTTTAAATTATAAAACTGGAGATTGTGCAGGTAGGGCTATAAAATTTTGTTCCTAATGATGCATGAAGAGCTTGTGTTGTTTTTCCCTATGGCTAATGACATGTCTTTAGTTGTTAATGATTTATTTATTTTACAATAAAACATTTTAATGTTTGACAAATCTTAAAAAAAGATCATATTTTCTTAATAAATAATACATCTTGCAAGGCCCTGAAATCTTCTCTTCTTAAAATTACATTGAAGTGAAACCTCATTTTTCAAGTGTTAGTGAAGAGAGGAGCAGTACACATAAGTAAATTCTCTTGATCACTGTAGCCAATCCCTTCTTTTGTACAACCTCTGAATTGAGAAGTGTAGTGACATGATATTGTGGAAGGCAATATGGTCTAATAGTTACCTGTGTGGGTCTGGAGTCAACTCTTTAGGTTCTATCACTTGGTAGCTGTGAGGCTATGGGCAAGTCACTTAACCCCTCTGTGTTTCAGTTTCCCCTCTTATGAAATTGGGTAAAAATAGAACTCACCTTATAGTGTTATAAAGATGAATTAAGCTAATACATGCAAAACACTTGGAACATGGTAAGTGCCATATAAATGTATGCATTTATTATAACCATAAAATGCTTGTTTGGTGTATAATGATGTTCAGAATATTGTTTAGTGTATAATAGTGCTCAGTAAAATGTAATGATAGCTATTACTACTACAAATACTGCTATCACTATTATTTTCCTTTACCCTGATTGGGTTTGGGACTCTGTTCTATGGAGATAATTTCAGTTTGTCCTTGGAATCCCTGAGAGTCTCAGAGAATATCTAGCTTAATTTAGAGATTAAGCAACATGCCTAAGGTTAGATAGATAGTAGTTCTTCTTAGTGACAACACTAAAACCCAGCTTTCCTGTTTCCCTATCCCAGTATTCTTTCCATAGAAATGTGTCAAACTTCATCAGCTCAACGAAGCTTCTGAGTCAAGTCTCTGAGGAGCTATTTGAGAAAATGTAAGAGGCAGAGAAACCCAAATCTCCTTGGTTTTTTTGGATCATTGCTGTCTAATTCCTCCATGGAGAATTTAATCAGAAACCCTGTACCCCTTAAGCACTGTCAATAGTATTATTTTGATTTCACTTTGATCTTTCCAAGTTGCCAAGACTGGCCTTGAACTCTAATACATGTTCTGTCCACATTAAACAGAGTGTATCAGGCATACTTGAAGGTTTTTGACAACTTATGATGAGCCTTAATAACATCAGTTGTGCTTTATCATTTTTTATTGAATCCTGGGCCTTGTATATGGTAGGCAGATGCTTTATCATTGAGATACATTTCCCAGGCCCTTTTAAAAATATTTTCTTTTGAGATAAGGGTCTTGCTAAGTTGTTGAGGCTGGCCTCAAACTTGGGATCTTCCTGCCACAGTCTCCTAAGTAGCTGGGATTATAGGTGTGTGCCACTGTGCCCAGCATAATATCAGTTTTATTGGTCTAATGGTCAAAAAAATATTGAAGGGCTAGGGTTGTGGCTCGGTGGTAGAGTGCTCACCTAGCATGTCATGTGAGGTGCTGGGTTCAATCCTCAGCACCACATAAAAATAAATAAATAAAATAAAAGGTATTGTGTCCAACTATAACTAAAAATATTTTAAAAAAGAGAAAATATTGAAGAGGAGACTACCCACTTTGAGGTTGGAGACTTACGTTGTCAGGTGTTATTTATTTACTCAGTTAACAATTATTGAACTTGAGTTGTGTGCTGGGCCCTAGAGATGCAATGGTCAAGGTAAACAGGCATGGTTTCTGCTCTCCTGGAACTTACTGACTACTAGGATAAAAGTAACATTTCAAATTAATGAAATTATTTATTTAACAAACATGCTGAAGTAATTTGGAAAAAATGGCATCTACTTAAATTTAGAAGGATTAATATTATTTTGGGGGTACTGGTAATTGAACCTAGGGGTGCTTTACCACTCAGCTATATCTCCAGTCCTTTTTATTTTTTATTCTGAAACAGGATCTTGCCAAGTTGCCAAGACTGGCCTTGAACTTCAGTCCTCCTGCCTCAGTCTCTCAAGTCCCTGGTATTATAGGTGTGCACCACTGCACTCAGCTAAAATAGTTTTTCTTTATAAAGGAGGAGGGCATCAGAATTTCTTATGGTCCTTTAAAAATATTCTTGCTCAGGTCTCATGCCCCTCAAATTATGCTTCATTCTTAGGACCTGAACATTTAAAGAAGCCCTGTGAGCAATTCTGATGCATAAACCTGTTTGGAACTGCTGCATTAAATAAATAAAAGTTTTTAAAAAAGAGAGTAATGATAAAGGAACTAAAAAAATTAGAGGAGACTGTATAATCTTGGTGTAGGGAAGATATTTGTGTGCATAATATCAAAGGCAGAATAATAAAGAAAAAGATTAATATCATCAATTATATGAAAATTAAAAACTTCTGCACAAGCCATAAATAAAGTTAATGAGAAAATTAGGAATAATTGCAACAAGACTCATTATCCTTAATACATAAACACTTAGCAATAAGAAAAATAGGAGGGTTTTACTAGAAAAAAGTACAATGGATGGGGAAAATGTGCAAAGGAATATATATATATATATAAAAGGAGAAATCCTAATGACCAGTAAACATGAAAAAGGTACTATCTCAGGAGTAGTCAAAGAAAGGGAAATTAGAATGGGAGGCAATTTTCTCTGATATAATTTGCAAAGATTAAAATGGAATGACCGAACTCAGTGTTGGCAAGAACTTGAGTGAGCAGCCGTTTTAAAACACTTCTAATGGAATGTAAATTTGGCAATATTTATCAAAAACTTAAAAAAATGGGTTTACCACAGGATAATGGATGGAACTTGAGATCATTATGTTAATTGAAATAAACCAAACTCAGAAGTGTCAAGGGTCATGTGTTTTCTCATATGTGGAAGCTAGGGAGGAAAAAGGAAAAAAGAGGTGTGTGGGGGATCCCATGAAAATAAAGGGGCATCAACAGAGGAAAGGACTAGAAGGTGGGAGGTGGGGAGGGAGTAGAGGAGCAGGAGAGGGATATTGACCAAATTGTTACATTGTGTGCATGTATGAATATGTAACAACAAATTCTGCCATTATGTATATAATGCACCAATAAAAATGTGGAAGAGAGACATTCTAACAGAACTAAAAAGTATGTTTACCTTTTGACTACACAATTCATTTTTTAAAAATTTATCCTAAATAATTAAGGATGTGCCCAAGGATATATCAATAAGGATATTAGTTGCACCGTTTTCTATAATGGGAAAATTGGTCACACACATTCTTTATCAGCTGTATGGTGTTGGGTAGTTAACTTGCCTTAGTGCTCCTTAATTTCTCCATCAGTAAAATAGGTATGAAATAGTAGTTAACCTAATAATCCCCAACTTCAGGGCCTATTAGGATCACCTGGGGAATCCCAATTTCTGAAGCCCAGGCCTCACTCAGCTCAATTGAATCTGAATCCCTGAGGGTGAGACGGAAAAATTAGTATTATTAAGTTCCTCAGGTGGTTCTATTGTGCATTTGGGAACCACTGAGAAGTTGTTGATGACATTAAATGGGAAAATCATAATGACTGGCATATGGCAAGAATTCAATATGTATTATTGCTATTTTAATATCAATAGTATGACCATATTTTAACATGTGTTTGTACCCATGTATGTATAATATTGAGAAATATCTCAGATGGTATATGCAAAAGTATTAAATAGATGTATCTTGGTTGTAGAATGTGTGTGCTTATAATACACAGGCACTGTGTTTGATCTCTAGCACTGCAAAAATTGTTAAAAAATTGTTATTGACTTATTTTTTAATCTGTGAATAACACACATTACTTGTTGAACTATACTTTCTGAAGGAAATATATATGTATATATGTGTGTGTGAGTGTATATATATATATACACACACACACACACACACACTCACACACAGTTTATTTAAAAGATATTTACATTTAAAAACTGAAGACATAGTGGAAAAATAAGAATTCATACCCCATTTGAATCAAATGTATGATATGTCAAGATCATTGTAATGTTTTGAGCAACTAATAAAAAATAAAAAAAACCAAAACTGAAGACATAGTTTCTGTACCAGGAGAATATAAGTAAATTACGGCAGATCCATAGAGCATAATAACCTGGCCATTAATCAGGACTAATGCTGTGCAGAATATTCATGAGATAAATACAGAATGTAAAGAAATGATTCAAAGTTGCTAAAGTGGCTTGCTTCAGGTGATTGTATACACTTACCCCCTCCACTTAATTTTTAACTTTTATTTTCCAAATTTGTGCAACAAATATATATATTACTTTTTTTTTATACCAGGGATTGAACACAGGGGTGCTTAGCCACTGAGCCACATTCCCAGACCTTTTTATGTTTTATTTAGTGACAGGGTCTCTCTGAGTTGCTTAGAGCCTTGATAAGTTGCTGACGCTGTTTTAGAACTTGTGATCTTCCTGCCTCAGCCTCCTGAGCTGCTGGGATTACAGGCATGTGCCATTGTGCCTGGCTATGTATTACTTGTATAACACATGAACAAGTGATTTGAAAATGAGATGTAAAAGTCACTCAACTATCAAAAAGTGCCTCCAACATGGAGCATAGCATTTGGATTTATGAAAAATTGTTTCAGCCACTCTGTGTCCCTCTCTACCTTTGAATTAAAAAAAACAAAAACAACAACAACAACAAAAAAAAAAAACAACCAAGCTCTGGAGAGTGTGGTTAGAGCAGAATTTTTGCTATTAATACTTCCTCAAGTACTCTTGTAATTTTTGGCTGTCTTATTGATTCCAAAATGTCCTTTGGGGAGTGAGAGTGTGGGACAGGGAGATTGTGTAAAAATGGAGGGGAATACACTGCATGGAAAGAAGACGTTACATAATAAGACGAGGTGGCATAATATGTCAGGGTATGCATGAAAATAAGGCAAAGGAAATTGTTAGAAAATAGTTGCAAGGAGAAACTGTCCTGCTGGCTTCAAATCCAAAGGGAGTGTATGTTTCAACTTTGCAGATTTTTTTTTAGCACATCACAGGGTATTTGTAAACATTCTGGATATTTAGCTAACATTTGATGGGCCAGGAGGGACTGTCACAAAGCAGTCAGTGAATTGAAGACAGAGGGTCAGTGTGAAATCTGGGTAGCCCCATGGATTGCTAATTGGGCCACTATTACCTAAAAAAAAAACCCATCTGGTCCTGACTGTTGACTAAAATGTTAGTACCCTTGTGACTCTGGAATGAAAGTCAGGTTTTTATAGCATTAGTAAGGAAGCAGTGCCTCTCCCTTTTTTCCCCTCCATCTGGCACAGTGCCTTCCCTACAGCAGGTACTCAAGAAATGAGTTCTTTGTCAATTTAAAAATAAACATATAAATTTTTAAAAAAAAATTTTAAAAATGAGTTCTTTGTCTCTCTTTACCTGTTACCTTTCCACAACTCAAGAGAAATAGATGAGGGATGAATTGTGGTGGAAAGAATTGAGTAGGGGGTAAATGAAAACAGCCTTTCAGGAAATTATTCTTTATGAGTCAATCATTCTTTCCCAAGCACACAGCTGCAGGCCCTGGAATCTGATACACCTGGATCTGAACCCAGTTCTGCCATTGGGCAGCCAAAGTTACCTAAACTCTAAAAGACTTAATTGTTTCATCTGAGGTCAAGTACAGTCTCTGGAGACACACTAGCTGAGTTTGAGTTTTGGCTCTGTCACTACTAGTTCTGTGACTTTGGGCAAGTTATTTAATCTCTTTTTGCCTCGACATCTTCATCTGTAAAATGGGATTAGTAATGAGAGCTATTTATAGAATTATTGGGACAATGTGATGCATTAATACATTTATACAGCAATTTGACAATTACCTGGCAGTTGTTGAGTGCATGCAAGGACTGGTCTTTATTATTAGAATATGCAAAAGAGATAATATTACCTTACATACTTCTGGGTGTGAATGAGGCTGTCATGGAAATGGCTGGCTCATTGTAGTTGCTTTGATTATACTATAATTGGAGCATAAATATAAAATTAAGAATGTTATGAAAGGGATGTTTTAAAACTGGAAATGATCTTTGGAGGTGATCTCTTTCAAATGTCTAATCTTGTAATGGAATCATTGAGGCCCAGTGAGACATTCTGGGTCACACAGTTGTCACAAGATACCTAGACCAGGACCAGATCCGGGGACTTAACACTAATCAAAGCTGGCTCTTTGTCTACCTGTTTAGCCCCATTGCATCAGGCTGGCTCCCTTTGGCTTGGGAATTTTATAGTTTCTAGCTAAATGTTTGTCTTTCTCCACTCTCTCTTTTTTTTTTTTTTTTTTAGGGATTGAACTCAGTTTCCCTTTACCACTGAGCCACATTCCCAATCCTTTTTTGTATTATTTACAGACAGGGTCTCACTGAGTTGCTTAGTGCCTCATCATTGCTAAGGCTGACTTTGAACTCATGATCCTCTTGCCTTAGCCACTGGGATTATAGGCTTGTGCCTCTGTGCCTGGCTCCCACTATCTTTTATTGGTACTATGAAAAGTTTAGGTTTTTTTTCCCTAAAAACATTGTGTTTTCATTGTAGCTTCTGAGATAGTTTTTTCTTCTGGTTACTACATTAGCATTTTTTAAATAAACTATCGGTTCTTATGTTTTAACCAGAATTATGATTCAGAGCTTCCTGTTTCATGTAGAGCTGTTTTGGGTGTCCGGCATAGGGAGAGAGGAAGGACTAGGAAGTTTCACTATTGGTGGCAACAAATGCCAGATTCTTCTTATTACCTTCATGAACACCCTGGATATTTATAGACCTGTGGTCAGACCAGAGAAACAGTTGAGGAATTAGTAGTATGAGGTAACTCTTTCAGTAATGTCATGTTGTGATGCTTTTCAGCTCCAAACAATTCTAGCATTAGGTTGCAATTTATTGTATTTGTGTAGGATTTCTCCCTTGGCTACTTTCTATGACAACATAGAGAAACAGAAATTACAACACAGAGTATAAAGAAAGAAAGCTAGGACTGGGACCATCCGGTAGAAATGAAATGGTTATTACCAGATAATGTGAGATACTCAGGCACTGAATTTCTTTCTTTTTTAATTTATTTCTTACATACATGACAATAGTGGAGTGCATTACATTCATAATTATCCATTCACAGCACAATTTTTTGTAACTCTGTATTTAAAGTATGTTCACACCAAATTATGTCATTATACATGAGCTCTCTTATTTTTTTTGCATACAATTCTTAATACACCTTTATACCATCATTTATCATATCTCTTTGTATATAAGGTATGTTGACCCCAAATTCACATCTTCATACATGTATTTTGTATAATGATTACCATCACCTCCCACCATCCTTGCTATTCCCCTTGCCCCTCCCTTTCCCTCCCACCCCTATTCCCTATCTAGAGGTAATTTTCCTCCCATGCTCTCCCTCCCTACCCCACTTTGAGTCACCCTCCCTTATATCAGAGAAAACATTCAGCATTTGTTTTTGGGGGGGATTGACTAGCTTCATTTAGCATAATCTTCTCTAATGCCATCCATTTCCCTGCAAATGCCATGATCTGAATTTTTCTTCTTTCTTCTTCTGACCCTCCAAGAAAAACATCCTTAATTACATCATTGACATCTTCTGGCCAAAAATATGTCCAGATGTAGAGATAGCACCTGGCTTTGTCTATGCTAAATCTTCTGGTCTTTCCACCACCCTCCCTTTGGTCTGGCTTGACCTATGAGCCACCTGTGACTCAACACTGAAAATCACTTGAAATCGTGCTGTTTCCTACTTAGCTTGAGAATGGTGAGAAGCAGGTGAGCAGGGGACTTCCTGCTGTCCAAATTCCCAACTCTGCCAAGATCTTTTCTTCCCTGGGTTCAGTACTGTGGTAATAAATAATAACAGAGCTTCCTCCTCTTACATGTCTCTGCATTGAATAATTGTACCACCATGCACTCAAATATCAAAACCCAAATTTTGAGAAGCGGCACGTATTACTTGCTCTTGCCCCACCTGCAGGTTGCCTACCCTGCTCACCTAAATCATTTCAGTAAGAAGTGTTCCTGGCAAATACCTCCCTTCCTTTAGCAAACATAGCCTCCCTCATCCTCTGGTAAAATTTGTCTTTACTTTCTTTGTGTATTTTCCCTGCTCTATTGTTTAGCCCTCAAGAGTATTGGCTGCATTCATTCAATCTTCTAGTTCTTTCTGCTGTGTGCCAGGCTCTGGATTGGGGCTGGAGATGCTGGGGTCATTATTACTGCCCTCTCAAGCCTTTCAGTCTCCTGAGGAAATGGAGCGCAAACAAATATATAGGTATTTCCATATATTTGTGAGTGTGTGAGTGCAAGGAAAGACGTATGAAAAAATAAATGAGGCATAATTTAGAGGGGTGGGGCAGAGATCTGGGAGGAAATGACAGATTCATCTGAGACCTGAAAGATGTAGTAGGAGTTATCCAGGCAAAGAATTAGGATCCACCGTGAAGTAAATTAAGTGGAAATCCCTGATGTGGAAAAAAAATGGTGTTCTTTCCTACTGTATTTTAGGGTTGCTGGTCCATAGTGAATGAAGTATAAAGGTGTCTGAGATAAAAGGCTGTGTAGGTCATGTTGCCTAAGTAATCCTGACTGGGTAATGTGAAGCCTTCAAAGATGGGTCTATTGGGTGTGTGACCAGTGAGTGATCAGGGAATGTCTCATTCATCTAATATGAAGTACATAGCAGAGAGTGCCCAGCACATGGTATGTGCTCATTTAATTTTTGTTTAATGAGTAACAGCTGTTTGGCTTTTCTATCAGATTTATGATGGAGATTAAATGAAGAAGGTATGCTAAGGTGCTTTGCAAAACATAAAATATTGACCAAATGTTATTCTAGATGTGATTCAGAGTCTTGCTTACAGAGGTTCACTGTTAGGAACCCCCCCATTCTCTGTTAAACTAGCAAAATCTCTCAGTAAGATCATCCCATCCATAAATATGCTGATGTACTGAGTTCTTGCATATTCAAAGCTGTGTCTCCATTTGCCAAAACCTTTAACTAATTATGGGTGAGTGGAAACTACCTTATATCACACCATTATGTAGCACTCCTGGTGTTAGAGATAATTATGGGTGATATTGCCAGGGGCAGTATAGTTTTCTATGCTGAATTTACTTTTTAAATCTCAGTCTAACAAATCTATTATTTAAGAGCTGGATTAATACTGAGGAATAGCACCCTGTTAATTTGCATTTGGATGGGAGCAAGGCTAGTCACAGCAGGGTGTTGTTGCCACCAACGGTGGCACTTGGTTTTCTGATAATCAGTGCTTTGCTATTCTTGTGTTAATATCTAGTTCTCCATTTGAGCTGCAGGAGCTTCAGACCAGACCATTGACTTAAAAGCCTACCTCTGTGCACTGTTGGTGGTAATATAAATTGGTAGAGTCCATTTGGAAGACAGCTTGGAAGTCCCTATGAAAATGTAAAATGTGAATACCTTTTGATCCAGTGAATCTGTACTAAAAAGGAACTGAACAAATGTCACTTGTTACAAGGATGTTGGTTACCTTGTTGTTGCCCTCTTTTCACTATGGGCAATCTGAATGTCCACCATGAGAGATGGATATGTTGATTATGGTGTATATACACTATGGGCTGCTGCTCACCTCAATAAGAAGAGTGAAGTAGATATAGATACAGTGGCAGGGAATGATGATGAAGATACATTTTTCAGTGGGGAAAAAGGTGCAGAATGATATGCATTATAGGATTCCATTTGTACAGTAGAAAGAAGTGGGGGTTATGTTGGGATAGATAAGAGTTTTAATATATGTTTACTTACATTTGCTTAGGAAATTTCTGGAATGAGGCATAAGAGACAGTTCTCTATTACCTTGGACATTAAGGGTAGTAGGTCTAGGGGTTTTTAAATTTTCACTTGACACTTTTTTATAACTGCTTGACTTTTTACAACAACCTAGAATATCTCTATGAATAATAAAGTTTAAATAAAACTATACCCCACTAGATTTCTTCCTTGCAACTACTGATTTTTTTTTTGTAAGAAGTAAAAGGTATACTAATGGTTGAGATGGGACGTCAATCCGAAGAACAGTAGGCAGAGTTGGGGGCGGGGTCATAAAACTATGGGCCTCTAAAAGTCACCAGGAATCATCCATGGACATAGGGTTTAGGGGAGATGTTGCTTTGTTAAATCTTAATGCTAAGAAAATAAATAAGATTAAATTATATAAAGATTGTGATTTTATTAGTTTTTTTGATGAAACATTATAATTATATCATTAGTTTTAATCTCTTGAGTGTTTAAGTACCTAAACAGTATAGTAATTGTATTACAGACCACAGTTTAAAAATTAAATGTCTCAGTGTCTAGAATAATAGCTGTTGTTCTTGTTCAACTCGTTTGAATGTTGTAAGTGAATCTAGCCTACAATTTCTTGAGCCTTTTGCTTAAGAATCTGAAGAGAAATAGAGGTATGTATGAAGTAGAGGAGATATAAGTTTTCTAATATTTACATTTTGGAGTTTTGCTTAAATTAAGTATTCAAATCCCTTCAGGCTTATTCACCTCAAAAAGAGGGCTTTGGCCTGTGATACAAGAAGTCAAGAGTGGCCAACTATAATATATCAGCCATTTGTCTGGATAAATACTTGATTTGGTATAATGCACAGTTCCTTCACCCCATTGTGGGTGTTCAGAGACAAGAGTGATTGTCCCATGGTAAGTGACCCTAATTATCTAATATTTGTAATATTAGTCAGGAGATGGACTGTGGAAAAGTTAATAGACCAGTAATCAAGACAAGGGCTGGGGCTGTAGCTCAGTGTTAGAGGGCTTGCCTAGCATGTGTGAGACACTGGGTTCGATCCTCAACACAACATAAAAATAAATAAAAGGCATTATGTCCATCTACACCTAAAAATATAAAAAAAGGAGCAAGATAAGTTTTATTCTAGGGTATAAATGGAGAAAGCTATATATTTTGGCAGGTGGTAGAGACTAGAGTGATGGGAATAATTGCAAGAAAGGAGTTAAGATTATAATTTCAGGCTACAGGTGACAACTGAAAGAGTGGAATAATAAAGAGTAAAACTTCTCAGAGATTTTTCTGGTTAAGGGAACCAGAGAACATGAGGACCTTGCTGGCATATGGTTTGGATTGAACTTGAGCCTGGAGGTTATTCATAGTGGACCAGGCAGGAGGAGTCTTACCTTTGCTAATGATCACAGAGGCTGTTAGAAATGGCTCTAGCTTTGACCAAGCATGAAGAAGGGAGGAACTGGGAGGAGAAACTAGACGTCCTAGAAAGTCAGACAGAGAAAATCCTGAGCTATGAGTGAGTTGGATGGTGGCCTGAGAACCCATACTTGGCTGCCCTGGGTAAAGGATGTTGCTTAGATTTCTCACTCCATAGTAAAATATTCTGATTTGACTGAGGTTGAGAAAGAGACAAAATAATAAATGTTGTCATATATTTAAGTACTTACCATGTGTGTTTAAAAGTGCTTCACATGAATTATCTCATTTAATTTTTACAATAACTACCCAGGAGGCAGTAACTGAGGTGTAAAGTGCTTGAGTAATATTCTAAGATTGTACCTGGTGGAGCCTGTGTCCAAGGCAGCCTGGCTCTAGAACTTGTGCTTTTAGTTAGTGTGTATTCCTAGGAGAGCAGCTCTCAGAATCCTTCCTCCACTGCCACTCCAAGATAATTGGGGCAGTGGTCAGTTGTGAAAGAAAGGAACTTCCTATTAGAGTACCCTTGCTGTGATCCTAATATGCAAGTGAAATGATTTCAAGAGGTGAGAAAGCAGAAGACTTGAATAAGCAGCCTGTGGATAAGTGGAATAGATTTCTATGGCCAAAATTTCATATTCTTTCCAAATGTAAGTAGGTAATTTTGTGAGTGTTTCTATGTGGAAGACATTATTACTAAGTGTCATGTGTGGGACTAAGAAGATTCAGAAGCAGACACTTTCCTCCAAAAAGCTAGTTTCTGAGTGTTATGGTTTGGATGTGAGGTGTCTACCTCAAAAGCTTATGTGTGAGTCAATGCAAGGTTCAGAGGAGAAATGATTAGGTTGTGAGAGTCTTAACCCAATCAGTGAACTAATCCTCTGATAGGGATTCACTGAGTGGTAACTGAAGTGGTAGGGTGTGGCTGGAGGAGTTGGGGATTGGGGGCGTGGCTTGGGGTATACATTTTGTGTCTGAAGAGTGGAGTCTCTACCTGCTTCCTGATCACCATGTGAGCTGCCTTCCTCTGCCACCCTCTTCTGCCATGATGTTCTGCTTCACCTTGAGCCCCAAGGAATGGAGCTGGCCTTCTATGGACTAAGACCTTGGAAACTGTGAGCCCTCAAATTTTTCTTCCTTTACAATTGTTCTAGTTGGGTCTTTTAGTCAGACAGCAGCAAAAAAGCTGACTAAAACCTGAGGAAGTTAAAATATGTGCACAAATACATTACCCAAGGTAGTGTTAGAGACATGTTCTAAGAGAGATATAGAATACTGCAATAGTTTGGATTTTAAATGTCCCCCAGAGGCCCATGTGTTGAATTCTTGGTTCCAAGCCTGTGGTGCTATTGGGAGGTGGTGGGACCTTTAGGAGGTGGGGCCTAGTGCAAGGAAGATATTGGGAATATCCCTTGAAGAAGATATTGGGACCCCAGTTCCCTCCTCTTCTGCTCTCTTACACTTCTTGGTTGCTATGAAGTAAGCAGCCTCCTTTGCCATGTGCTCCCACCATGATGTACTATCACACTATACACCTTAAACAATGGGGCCAGTTTACCATGTAGGGAAGCCACCAAAAATGCCAATCAAAACAAACCTTTCCTCTTTTTAAGTTGACTTATCTCAAGTATTTGTTACAGTAACAGATGACTAATAAAAATACCACAGGATTCAGACAAAGGTGAGTAGGTAGCATCTGAGGTTGTCTATGTATTATGAGGAGGTTCTTCTATTGTTAGAGTGCTTGTGTATAATTTCAGTCAGCAAAGTACCAGGTACCCTTGAGAAAATAGAAAGTGTCATTCTAGGCCTGTTACATTTATATGTGTTGTCTCATTAAACCTTGGTAACAACCCTTTGTTGATCAAATGATTTTCAGACCAACACACTTGAGAGTAGAGTGCTAATCAGCTTGAGTAGGCATAAACAGGGACTGACCCAGGGAAACCAGGACCAAGAGGCAGTTTGTATTTTTCCCGTTCAACACATGAGAAAAATGAGGCCCCTTGTCTCATAGCTGGAAAGTGATGGCACTAGAACTTAATGGATCTACAATTAAGAGGTCTGGACTTTATTCTGTATGCAATGAGGTACAATTAAAGGCCTTGAGCAGAGAATGGCCATGGTCATAATTATGCAGGACAGATGGGAAGGCAAAACTGAAATTGGAGAGATGATTTAGAAGTTTGCTGCAAAGATTAAATAGAATCTTTATTGTTGACTTTGCAGAATTGAAAGAAGTCTAAATGAGAGATATCACAAGGGAAGAAATGACTATGTTTGACTGCTTGTCATCTTTGAAGAGAGGGGAATCAAAGATGACGTGAGATTTCAAAATCTTAGTGAAGACATTGTGTTTACTTAGTACAAGAAGCCATTGTAACTTAGAAAGGCAGGGTGAGTTTTCATGAGTATACCAGATTAAGAGAAAATCTGCTTCCCATTTAAAATGACCTACTGTCCTGCAATCAGGAGCAAATTATTTAATACCTCTTTGTCTAAAGTTACTCTTCTGTAAAGTATAATGCTATTTGGTACTACAGAGACTCCTGAACTAGCACACAGTGTCTTAATGTTTTACCTCCTTATTTTTGAAATTTGAGAACCCATGCTCAGTAATGTGAATTCCAGTATTGAATGTAACTTTTTACATCTTATTCCTAAACAATAATTGTAATATTAATAAGTATGAGTTATCTTCCTCTGCTGAATTCCTGCTTCTGTTATGCCTCTAACTAATAATTACCAGGTGAATTGTAATATCAGCTTTATAAAATTTTTCTATCATTGTCTTAAACCATAATTTAAATTCTTTATCATGATATAACTTTTTGTATGTTTATCTTAGCACCTCAACTAGAGTAGAAGATACTTGAGGTACAGGAACATAGTTTATGGTCATTCTGTTCCTTCTAATGCCTTAAATAGAGGCACCCAGGAAATATTTATTGATTTGATTCAACCAGTTCATATGGCACAATAGTTCTCTTGCGTGTTATGCTCTGTTATTATGGTCTCATGTTACTGGGTTTTGGTAACTATGCCTGTGAGTTCATGATGAGTCCATGGCCCACTTTTTCCTCCAAATGTCTGTCTGTCCCTTCCTTTACATTAAAAAAAAAGTTTCACAAATTTACATGTTATCCTTTGTGCAAGGTCCATGCTAATCTTTTTTCTGTGATTCCAGTTTTAGTGTATGTGCTGCTGAAGTGAGTACTCTTTTGATTTTTTTTAAAACAAGAACTTTTCTCTCTATGCCTTTAGTTGAACATTAATATAGGTAAATTTATATTCCTTGTTCATATTGTTAGTTTTAGCTTTATTATTATACATATTTTATAAATGTTTTACCCAAGTAATTAGTAAAATATTGCTTCATATATTTGTTTTTTGGTGCAGTATAATAAATTACCACTAACTTCGTTGCTCAAAACAGCACACATTAATTATCTCAGTTTCCGTACATCAGGAGTCTGTTATGGTTCAGCTGGTCCTCCGTTCAGGGTCTCACATGCTGCACTCAAGGTGCTGCCGAGGCCTGTGGTCTCATCTCAGGCTTAGGGCCCTCTTCCAAGCTCATGTTGTTGTTGGCAGAGTTTAGTTCTTTGTGGCTGTAGGACTGAGGCCCTAAGATCTTAGGAGCTGCCTGCAGTTGCTTGCCATGAGGCCCTCTCCATAGGCAGTTCACATTATAGCAGCTTGCTATAATGTACAGGCAATTGCTATAATGTAAAGGATTGTATAATCTTACAAAATATACAGTCTATCTTTCTTTCTTTCTTTCTCTTTCTCTCTCTCACACACAAAGGGAATGAAATCACATCACCCTTGTTGTATTCTGCTTGTCAGAACCTAATCACAGGTCTCACTAATGCTCAGGGCAAGAGCATTGTTTAAGGAAATGAACACCAGGAGATTCATATTGTTTGGAGTCACCTTATGATCTGTCTGCTACACTTGGCATAGATCTGTTTCGGGCTAATTTAAGACTTTTCAATTTACCATCAATCCATCATTGAATGCTCAATGGCTAAGACTGCTCTGAGACAGATGTGAGTCTAATGAAAAATGATGTTCAGTACTTTGCCTAAAATAGTTCATCGCGTGGGACCTTTTGCTGAGATTGAGTGCTGGAGGGAGAATACAGTGGTAGGGGCGGTGATTTCAATTTGGGAGCCCATTAGATATCTAGGTAGAGATGTTCATCTCTGCTTTTCCTGGAGTTTAGGAGATGGTCTGGGCTGAACTATAAATAAGGGAATCCCTCAATAATAGAGGTTAGTGGAGCCTAGGATATGGGGATATTTTTGAGAGAGGAAAGTTGCCAAAGCTAGAATTCTGGGGGAAATCCAGGTTCTCTCTCTGAGGGATTCCCCTGACCTCCGGGAAATGAAGAAGGAAACAAATGAGTTATGCAGCCTCAGAGGAAAAGTTGTATTATTTTTCTGCCTACAGTCCCATCTCTTCCTTTTTAAAAATGTATTTATTTATTTTTTTTAGTTCTAGGTGGACACAACACCTTTATTTTGTTTATTTATTTTTGTGTGGTGCTGAGGATGGAAACACCAGTGCCTCATACATGCAAGGCAAGCGCTCTACCACTGAGCCACAACCCAAGCCCTTTTCCTGTCTTTTATTAGGTACTACTTATCCAATTATTCCCTTTTTCTTCTGGTATCTTTTTCTTTTCACTGCACCCTTTGCTATATTATCCATAAACATGTTCTGGTTTTCCTTTGCTGTGCCACCTAGCTACCATTACCTATTGAGCCAACCACTTACCCTTTCTGGGCCTCAGTTTTCTCAAAGATTGAAGTGTATGATGTAGGGAGAAGAGTATGATTTTTTTTTTTGGTAGTGGGGATTGAACCCAGGGGTACTCAACCACTAAGCCACATCCCCAGTCCTATTTTGTATTTTATTTAGATACAAGGTCTCGCTAAGTTGCTTAGTGCCTCACTAAATTGCTGAGGCTGCCTTTGAACTCAGGATCCTCCCACTTCAGCCTCCTGAGCCACTGGGATTACAGGTTTGTGCCACAGAGCCTGACGAGGGTATGATTTTTTAAAATATCTTTATCTATCTATCTATATATCTATGTATTTATTTATTTATTTTATGTGGTGCTGAGGATTGAACCCAGGGCCTTGCACATGCTAGTCAAGCACTCTACTGCTGAGCCACAATCCCAGCCCTGAGGATATGATTTTTTTAAGAAACCTCTTTTAGATCTAATTTCTGTTCTGCCATCTTGTTTCTCTCCCCCTTTCCCTTTTTGATTCTGCTTATTAAGTTCCCTATTGAAACTTCCTTCCCTTGGCCACAACATTGTTGCACTCCCATAGTTCTCTTTCTGTCTGCTTCTCTCACTGTTTCTCCATTGCTTTTATTTCTTCTTACCCCTTAATGATGTCCATAATTAGGGGTGTCTAGTTCTTGGGCTTTTTTCTCATTATTCTCTCTGCCTCTGAGATCCCATCTACTCTCTTAAAAATAATACAGAAGCATCTAGAGTGAAAAGCAAAACTGGCCTTTCAGCCTCCTCCTCTAAGGTAACCACCATTGTCATGTTGGTGTCCTTTCTTCCAGGTGTTGAATCCCATGCCTATAAACAGGGTAAACTCTAGTGTTCAGCAGGATCTGCAGGCAGAATACCCTTACTTTGAATGCTCCACTGACAGTATATCAGCTCTGCTAGCTTAATGACTCTGGACTTGTGGTTTGTTCTTTCTCATCTGTGGTTCTTCTATGTATTATGTTTATTTCTTTTTGTGTCCCATAGTATTGAAGAGTAGGTATTTCTTACATGTTTGGTTGATCCTATGATCTTATGACTGATAATCTGTCATTAGTACTTCTTCCTAATTTGTTTATGTGCATAGACCCAAGGAAAGAGAATAAGCTTCTGCCAGAACTTCAGATAAAAAGGTGGTGATAGAGCGTAGTCACTGGGAACCAGAACTTGTACTTGTGCACTTTAGTGGGTAACAGGAAGTATGGGGGCATGGTGGAGGAGAATGGGATGGTGGATGGGTAGTATTGAATTTTTTGGTCAGATGTCTAAAAAAAAAGGCTAGGGACATAGATCAATAGTAGAGCATCCAAATTCAGTCCCCAGTAGCACAAAAAAGGACTTGGGATGTGGCTTAGTTGTAGAGTACCTCTGGGTTCAATCTTAGCATGTACAATGCCATGGGTTCCATCCTTAGCACCAGAAAAAAAAAAGTTGAGTAAAAATGATTCAATCTCAAAAGGTTACATGCTATATGATTCCATTTGTGTAACATTCACAAAATGACAAAATCATAGAGATGGGGGGAGGAGAGAAGATGAGTAAAGAGGGAAGCAGGATGAGATTTTTTTTAAAAAAAATCTTTATTTTATAAATTTATTTATTTATGTGGTGCTGAGGATTGATCCCAGTGCCTCACACATATTATGAAAGTGCTCTACCACTGAGCCACAATTCCAGCCCCCAGGAGGGGATTTCTGTGGTGATGGAACAGTCCTGTGTCCTGATCGAGGTGTGGCCACATGGCTACATGGCATACATCTGAACACCTTAGGTCAATGCCAGTTTCCTGGTTAATGTCAACTCAGTTATAGAAGATGTTATCATTGTGGAAAACTAGGTGAAGGGTATTTAGGAACTTTCTTAACTACTTCTGCAACTTTCTGTGAATTCAAACATATTTTAAAAAAAACCTTTAAAACTGGGGAAAAAAAAAAACTTTCGCCAGTAAATTAAAGTCAGAGTGTTCACATTAAAGAAGTACATCATGGGCTCTAAAACTTAAATATCTTAATCCCAAATATTAACTACCAAAATCACAATTTATTTAGAAACATGTTTTAGACCTGAAAAAGATAAATGGATAAACTTCACAGTGTAATAGGTCCATAGAGTAATTGCACGAGTCTATTCCACTATACATGTATTAAATGGAAAAGTTTGAGAATTTGAGAATCCAGATTTCCAATAGGTATCGATCATTACATGTTGTATTGATTAGGTGGTCATAAGCCGTGATAATTTTCAGTGACACTGAAAATTGAAGGTCTCTGTATAAGTTTAATTCCAAAGGAATTTAGAGTAGCCATAGAAAAGGTTTTCAACCAAGGGCAGTTTTGCCTCTGGGGATATTCAGTAGTGCTACAAGCATTTTTGGCTCTCACAACTGTGGGCAGGGAAGAGCCCATGGAGGCTGCTAAATATTCTACAATGTACAGACCAGCCCCCTGCAACAGAGAACTTTGTAACTCAAAATATTAATAGTACTGAAATTGAGAAAACAGTTCTAGGAACTTGGAGTAGGATGAGAGATCTGTGAATATAATCATTTGATGCCCCTTTGTGTTTATGCTGATAGCCTATAATTCTTTTTTAAAATTTTTTATTTGTTCTTTTTAGTTATGCATGATAATAGAATGCATTTTGATATATTATACATACATGAATTATAACTTCCCATTCTTGTGGTTGTACATGATGTGGAGTTACGCTGGTCATGTACTCATATATGAACACAGGGAAATTATGTCTGATTCATTCTACTGTTTTTCCTATTCCCATCCCCCTGCCTTACCTTCTTTCCGCTTTGTCTAATCAAATGAACTTCTATTATTCCCTGCCCCGCCATTATGTGTTAGAAGCCACGTATCAGAGAGAAATGATGTCGTGTAATTCTTAACCTTGCTACTTATTTGAAAGCTGGGGGATATGATGATTTCTTGGATTTCAGTGATAGCAGCATAAATATTAGGTAGATTTATTCTTTATTTGCTTTGCTAAATATTCTAGTTGTTTGAATATTGAAGTAAATTTTCCCAGAACTGTAGATGCTTATTTTTTAAGGAAAAACAATTGTGAAACACTTAAAGAGAGATAAATAAGAATCCTAAGGCTTGATGCAACTTCATCATGAGTGATTTTGTATTTTAATACTTAGTATTACCTTATCCCAAACTGAGATAGAGTTTGAGTGGATTGCCCAAGGTCACATTTATTCACAAACCCAGGGCCAGAAATAATGTTCCTTGTTCCTTCAATTTGGCTATGGCTTCTGTATCTCATCTATACTTTGAGTGTCGTGAGCAGCACAATTAATATTTGACAAAATATCAGATGGTCTTAGATGCTGGGAATTTATATATTTATACAAGACCATTCAATCTTCCCATTTAAAAAGAAACACCAAAATAACTCAATATAATGCAGAGTAAAATGTAAGTTGGATCTTTTGCACATATTGACATGGATGAAATATTATAGCAAATGGGGCCAGAGCTTAAAGGAAGTGGTAGGTCGAAAGAAAAACATTAGTATAACACAGCTGGATGGCATTTCTCTAAGCTACCATTTTGAAGAATGTTGCCTTTTGGACTGACTCCCAAACTCCATTTGGCTAACAGTTTGGAATTTTAAATGGGTAAAAATATGATTTTCCATTGCTCCCAGCTGCTCTGCCTGATTTAATAGACAACTATTTACAAGACAGAGAGTAGTACCAGCATTGATTTGCTTTATGAACTTGGGAAATACACTTTTTTAAAGCTCAGTCTTTTCATAAATGGATGAAAATCATGGTAGTTAATATTTACTTAGCCCTTACAGTTTTCCAAGTACTCCTATAAGCCCTTTATGCATATTTCATTATTAAAGTTCAATCCAGCTCTGTAAGGTATCTATTATCCCTTTTCTAAAATTGAGGAAACTAAGGCAAAGAGAAATGAAATAATTAGCTTTTGCAACTAACAAGGAATGCCTGGTATGAATTGAGATAAGCTACAAGTATAAAATGCAACAGAAATTCAAAGAATAAAGCATGTAAAATCATTTTTACCTTGATTACATACTTAAATAACATTTCAGATATATAGTAGGTTGGATAAAATTTAATATTAAAATCAACCGCAACTGTTTCTTTTTGCTTTTCTTAGTGTGGCTTCCAGAAAATTTAAAATTACATATGTGACTTGGAATTTCATATTTCTGTTAGTATTCCTGTAGAGAGTTTTATCAAGCTAGCTCCTGCAAGTGGGAAGTATCTCACCCTCTATCACATACATGAAACTAAAAGCTGAGGAAGCCAAAAAAATTAAATGCATGGGGCTAAAGTATGCTCTGGTAGCCATTAAATCTCTAAGGTGAACATTAAGCCTATTCTCTAATGACTGTATTATTAAAGAGTGAGGGGCAAGGAAAATTGTAAATTTAGGAGTATTCTAGTGTTTTAGTCCTAACTGTGTCAGACATTGTGTTGATACTATCACTCTTATAAAATTGTTGACTTGGATCTTTCCAACAAGAAACTTGAACCCAGCAAAAGAATGTGTACACACATGACTATATAAATTCATATAAAATGAGTGGTAGAACCAGAGGGCTTAGAATCCTAAAGAATAAGAGATAATGTGTAGATAATGTGAAAAGGGAAGCTGAAGGAAGGAAGTGACATTTGAACTGGTTGGAGAAAAATGAATGGAATTTTAATAGAGGTATCCTCTATACTTGAAGGGACACCCAGACCTAGACAGGTCAATGAGCTGTCATGGATTTTTGCTCACCAAACAGGAGCTCTGTGTGACACAAAATGGAGGGAGGTCAGATACCTTAAAATGTGGATTTTTCAGGACCCATTTGTGTTCCTATGCCTTCCTTGTCAGACCCCTTTCTTGCTTATACACGAAAACTTTCTATCATAGAACAGACTCCTTATTTTAAATCTTTTGATTTCTGATCTCTTGGATTGGTCAGGCAAAAAGCAATGATTAAACACACAAGTTGCACATGCCCATGTTTTTAGGCATGTGGGGATGGATGGACAGACAATTACATTGTTTTAAAACTGGTTAAAATGGCCCTGCCTTGAAATTTAGATTTACTATGCATTTCTTCTTTTCTAATCACTCAGGCAAATAATTGTAACTCCCTCTATGGGAAGGAGTAAGTAAGAGGGTAAGAGGAGGCCAGGAATGTCACTCTAACAGAAACTTTTCTACCTTGAAAAGAGAAGAGTGGAAAAAGTATTCCCCTCACCCTCCCGATACTACTGTGTTCAATTCTGGACTTTCTTTTCAGCTGCCTAATGTACATTAAATATATAGGTTTTGTTTTGTTTGAAAATCATTTGTCATTATAACAAAAAAAATCTTTCAAACAAAAAATAATCGTTTTCAAGATAAAATCTGGAAAGATTTTATCTTTGGTGTTAAGTGGTGGGGACTCTCCAGTGTGTATTTACAGGCAAGCTGCCTTTGTCTTCTAGGTGGGTTTTTATTATTTTTGGCTTGTTTGTTTTATGCTAATAGAGTTTTGCCCCATTAATGTAGAATATGCTACAGTGACTCCTTCCTGCTCTCCAGAGGATACCATCCAGTTAATTAGTTTTTCCTTTTATAGAATCCTAAAATGTTAAAGCTACAAAGAGGTGCTCTTGTGGAATATTAGAGTAGCTAAGTCTTAGTTAGAAATGATTTTTCTTTAAAAAAAATCCTAGAAATAAGTGCAATATATTTTCTGTGACCATATTTTTTAAAATTAGAAGATATAAATAAGAAACAAAGAAAAATTTAACATCCTAAGTTTAAAAAGACAGATGACCATGGTTAATACCAGGCATATAGCCTTCTAGAAGTTGCATGTGTGTTTGTGTGTAACTTGAACACTAAAATGGATTACACCATTTTATAAACTACCTTTTTTCATCTTTATCTTGTGGGTATAATTTTATATTGTCTGCTCTTCATCTGCAGTACCCCTTTTGACTACTCCATTTTAATGATGAAACGTGAGTTGTTTAAACAGTTACCTGATGTTGGACATTTGCATTGATTCCTATCATTATCAGTGCAGCAGTGAACATCCTCAGGGTTAAATCTTTGTGCATATTCTTAAGTGTTTATTTGGAATAATTGTAAAAATTGGATAGTTAGAAGAGTAAAGATTGATCACTTTAAACTTTCATCAATGATGATAAACTTTCATCAAGTTGTAAACTTGCACTGAATTCTTGCCAATCCTGTGTAATATTATCACTTGGAAAATATTTGCCAGTTTGATGAATCAAAAAATTTTTAGTTTGTAAACCAGGGATTGAACCCATGGGTGCTTTTTAAACATTAAGCCACATCCCCAACACTCTTTTATATTTTATTTAGAGACAGGGTGTTGCTAAGTTGCCTAGAGCCTTGCTAAATTGGTGAGCTTGCAATCCTCCTGCCTCAGCCTCCCAAATAACTGGGATTACAAGCATGTGACACCATGCCCAGCTCCAAAAGGGTTTTTTGTTGTATATATTCCTTTAAATATTAACAAAGTTGAACTTTCTTTATATGCTTATATTATTGATAGTTTCTTATTGGGTAGTCACTTTTTAATTGTTTTATAAGTTATTTAATTACTAAAGATAGTTTTTGTTATAATGTTAACATCTCTTTTTTGATATTCACTTTGTAATCGATCTGCATGTATACATGTATGTATACATGGTTTCTATTTTTATGTAGTCAAATGCATCAAACTTTTCCTTTATAGTTTATAATTTATATGTATCTTACCACAGGGCAAGGAATTAATTACAAAGACCCAGGAGATATGCCCACCCAGATCTCCTGCCTATTCCTTCTAGACCCTACTCCAGATAATTTGAGGCTGAGAATGCCCTGTTCAGTCTGCTTCCAGGGCTTGTAAGGGCCTCTTTTCTGGGTCCCTTTTGCCAAGGGATGACTGTAATATAGGTGAGAGCTCTCCTAGGTCTCACTAGTTTAATGAGAGAAATGTGTGGGTGGAGCTCAAACATCACATATGGATGCCCAAGGCCTCTAGCAGCATAGGAAGTAGGGGTATAGAGAAGAGGAAGGACAAGACTGTGACCCATCTAGATCCTGGCCTTACAAGTATTAGGGAGAACCTGTTTCTCATAGTAATAGTTAAGATTTTAATTACATTTATATCTCAAATCCATCTGGCATTTCCTTTGGGATATGATCTAAAAGAACCTTTTCCTGCCAAAAGCCAACCCTCTTATTTTATAGACAGGGAAACTGAGCTTTAGGTTGTAATTTATCCGGAGTCAATGGCCTCGCTAATGGCAAGGCAGTTACTCCTGACTGACGAATTAGTGTTCATGCCTTTGAGGCAAATACACCTTGGTTTAATTCTGTAGTGTGTTACTAACTTGCCTTTCATGAGTTCCCTAGGACAGGCCACTTTGACCTCTCAGAGTCTCTAATTAAGTAAGAGAATACCACCTACTACCCTCGCCTGCCCTGCTACCCTTCTGCCTAGCTACCACCTTTTCCAGGTTATGCCCTTTTTGGTATGCCAACCTCAGCATCATGCCATGGGATGGCTGTTGCCTCTATTTTGAAAGCAGTCAAAACTACACTCCTTAGTTGCAATTTCTGCTTCTTAAGCTCCTGCTAGAACCCTGATTATGGGAATGTAGATATCTGTAGACACCCAACAAAACACATTTTATAGAGTTGGCATGTTCCTTTTATGTCTTCTGATTAGCCATTTCAACAGTCACCCTCCCCCCAATGAGGTGCCGTAAGCTCAGCTGTTGGTAAGTCTGGGATAATTTGAGTGCTTCTGTATATAGGTTGTTTATTTTTATGACCTTAGTGCATTTTCCATTGTCCAATTTATTTTTTAGAAATTCATCTAGATTTGAGTCACTAGTTTATATTCTACCTTGACTTTTAATGATGTACTGTGTACTCCAAAGACAGTTCAGTGTAGCAACTATCACATTGGCTTTCAACATGGCAGGTTTCTTTCTTTCTTTCTTTCTTTCTT
This sequence comes from Ictidomys tridecemlineatus, assembly GCF_052094955.1. Lineage (NCBI taxonomy): Eukaryota > Metazoa > Chordata > Mammalia > Rodentia > Sciuridae > Ictidomys > Ictidomys tridecemlineatus. Next base: position 86,476,515 of record NC_135493.1, read on the forward strand.
TTTTTTAATCTTTAATGAAGGAAAACCCTACCGCTCTATTTCCCCAGAGGTAGAAATTGCAATTTATATAGTTTTAGCTAAGGGAACTTGTTAATTAAAACTGTCAAGCTGTAGTGAACTGTGCAATTTTAATACATGTTACATCAGTTGATGGAAGCAGGGATTGGAATAGGAAATAGAACAGAGATATTCCCACAATTCAATTACAATGATGCTAATCTTCTAATGGAGTTTCAAATTGCAAATTTTGGTGAAGCCAAAACCAGTCTCCATATGTATTCAGCTATACCACTGTTCCACCAAGATGTCTTAACTCATCAGGCCTGACACTGTTGCCTTCACTCTCAAACTGCATGCTTTGGGCCCTTAGAGCTAATATTAGTCCTACACTGGAGCCATGCCACTTCCAGAGGAGTTCCATGCTGGGTTTCAAATCCAAACTGGCCTATCATCCAAGATTCCTAGAGTCATGTTATCTAGGAATATATTTATCTAGTGCAACCTCTAACTGACTCTGCCACAGCCTTAGCAGGTGATTGTTCCAGTTACCCACAAACAGTGGCTCTGGAGTGGGGCTGCCTGAATTCTAATTATAGTTCCAATACTTTACTAGCTGTGGTTACAGCCTTAGGTAGATTAGTTCACTCTCTGCTTTAGTTCTTTTATTTATAAAAGGGGGATAGTAATACCCATCTCATGGGACTTTTGTGATATTAAATCAGATAATAAAATATACAGTACTTACAACATCTTCTAGCACATCCTTGTTGCTTTTATCATTGTCCTTCCACTGTCATGCAGATTGAAATGTGTGAAAACCCTTCATTATACTGAGCTGAAATCTGTCTCTAACTCTAACCACTTTAGCTGTGCAGAAGAAAATCTAACACTTTCCCTACCTGCCAGCCTTTCATACATTGGACAGAGAAGAATACAAATATGAAAGCCATTGTAAATTGTGAAGCAGCATCATGTTACCTACATTGAGGTATGTAATATTATCATTATATTATGGCCTACATTATAATTATTATCTAATTTGCCCCTTCTACCTGCCACATTTTATCTTCTCCAGGATAAATATCTTGCATTTCTTCTGGTGTTCTTCATATAACAAGATTTTTAGACAGTTAATCATTATAGTTGCCTTAGTTGGATACACTCTAGTTTATTCATATCCCTAGTTTATTCATGGCTCACCGGACTTGACTCGTCCTATAAATGCAGAACAAGGAGGAGAGGTCTGGCCAGTAGAAAGCACAGTAATAGTGCAATATTTTCTACATCCACCCTCCCTCAGAAAAATGAATACTTTTAAATAAATATTTTAGTTGTGAATGGACACAGTAACTATATATCTATTTATTTGTTTCTTTTTGTGATGCTGGGGATTGAAACCAGGGCCTTGTGCAAACAAGGCAAGTACTCTACCAACTGAGCTGCATCCCAGCCCTTATTTATTTATTTTTTTTATGTGGTGCTGAGGATCAAACCCAGTGTCTCATACATATTAGGTGAATGTTCCACCAGTGATCAACAATGCCAGCCCAGCCAAAATACATACTTTTTAATGAAGTAGAATATTCTGCCAGAATATTATCTTTCTGTTGACTAAAGAACCTTTTAAGAAAAATTTCTAATAAACCTATTGAATATTTTCAATTTGCATTTATTTATTTCTTCAGCAGATGTGTTTGGAGCCCTCCTCTTCTTCTTTCTTCATTTTACATTTTTATTTTTTATTCTTTTTATATATACATGACAGTAGAATATATTTTGACATATTATACACACAAGTATCTTATTCTAATTAGGACCTCCGTCTTGTGGATGTACATGATGTGGAGATTCACTGTGGTATATTCATATATGTACATAAGAAAGTTAAGTCTGATTCATTCCATCATCTTTACTATTCCCATCCCTCTTCCTTCCCTTTATTCCCCTTTGTCTAATCCACTGAACTTCAATTCCCTCTCCCCCCTTGTTCTGCATTAGTATCCACTTATCAGAGAGAATATTTGCCCTTTGTTTTTTGGGCAGTGGCTTATTTCACTTAGCATGACAGTTCTCCAGGTCCATCCATTTACAGGCAAAAGTCATAAAGTCATTCTTTTTATGGCTGAATAATATGCCATTGTGTGTGTGTGTGTGTGTGTGTGTGTGTGTGTGTATAAATATATATCATATTTTCTTTGTTCATCGTTGAAGCGCACCTGGGTTGATTGCATAGTTTAGGTATTGTGAGTTGAGCTGCTATAAACACTGATGTGGCTATGTCACTGTAGTGTGCTGATTTTAACTTCTTTGGGTATCTACTGAGGAGTGGTATAATTGGGTCAAATGGTGTTTCCATTCGTAGTGTTTTGAGAAATCTCCATACTGCTTTCCGAAGTATTTTGGTGCCCTCTTCTTTGGGTCAGGAACTATGCCACATGGCTAGGAATGTAATGTGGGCTCTTACCTTTATCTCTTTTACTTTCCAATGACTATCAATATTTTTGGATTCTAGTCCTATTTGAAAAGAGATAAACTGTGTCTCCAGGTTTAATATCATTTATAAATTTTATGAACTTACTTTCACTGTCTTTCCCAACTTGAGTAGTGCTAAGTACATACCCCTGCAGCATGTAATCAGATCATCTTCTGCATGGCAAACATTGATATAATGGCATTCTTTAAAAAGACTACTTTAAAATACTTATAGTTTCAGATAATTATGGATACTGCAAAGAAACATACAGGGAAGTCCCATACCACTTCTTCCTGTAGCTTCCTCCAGTGATAACATCTTACCAAGAAATTGATATTGGTACAATCCATAGAGGTTATATTGAGAGAAAGAACATAAATGTGAGCGTACTTCCATATGTGTAGCTCTATGCAGTTTTATCATGTGTAGTTTTGTGTGATCATTACCATAATCAAGACACTGAACAATGCTATCACCAGTAGACTCCCTTGCACTGATCTTTTATAGCTACATTCCTTCTTCCTACTCACTCCTAACCCCTGGCAAACACTAATGTGTCCCTATAATTATATTATTTCATGAATGTCACATAAATGTAATCATGTAGTATGTATCCTTTTGAGATGGTTTTCTGTTTTTCTCAGCATAATATCCTTGAAGTTCATCCAATAGTTTCATTTAGCAATAGGTTGTTCCATTAGCATTCTTTTAAAAAATTTTCTTAGTTATACATGGACACAGTATCTTTCTTTGTTTATTTGTTTTTATGTGGTCCTGAGGATCGAACCCAGTGCCTCATGTGTGCAAAGCAAGTGCTCTGCCACTGAGCCACAACCCCAGTCCCCATTAGCATTCTTTTTGAGTCTTGTCTTCTCCCCTCCCCTCCCCTCCCCTCCCCTCCCCTCCCCTCCCCTCCCCTCCCCTCCCCTCTCCTCTCTCATACCAGAGATTGAATTCTGGGGCACTGAGCCACATCCCCAGTCCATTTTTTTTTATTTTTTTAATTTTTTTTAGGAACAAGGTCTTGCTTAGTTGCTAAGGCTGGCTTTGAACTTGAAATCCTCCTACCTCAGCCTCCTGAGCTACTGAGATTACAGGTGTATGCGCCACTGTGCCCGGCATAACCATCTCTTTTATACTTCCTTGTAAGACTGTTTTTTTTTTCCATCATGATCAGCAGTTTTTGTATCCTGAGTTATTCCAGATACGTCCTGACTTTTGAAAGTTATGCTTTTAATTGTCACACTAATCTTCCTTCATCTTTCTAGTTGGCCATGATTTTTTCAGAGATCACAGCAGAGGCTTTGCAATCAAGAATATAGGTTACCTCAATACCATAGGATAGGGCTGGGGTTGTAGCTCAGTGGCAAAGTGCTTGCCATGCATGCATGAGGCACTGGGTTCGATCCTAGCATTACATAAAAATAAACAAAAAATAAAGGTATTGGGTCCATCTACAACTAAAACATTATTTTTTAAAAAATATCATAGGCTATATTTTATCTGGGCCAACAGATCCAAATTAATTTAAAACCTCTCTACTGTTTTCCACATCTCAGCATCTGTTGTGTTCTCATGAACTCTCCTCATGTTTGTGTTACCATTCCCAGAGTGGAAAATTATCCTTTTAAGATGGGATACAAATAGGAACTGAGTCATTCCACTTGTGTTCTTGCTTGCGCACTTGTGCACACACATTCTCACTGACTCTCTTTTTTCTGCCACCTGTTCACATATATCTTCTACTTAGAGTAGATGATCTTACCTTGAAAAATCTGCACCTGCTACAGCTACATTTAGTTCCTGTAGCCTACCAGCTGTTTTCTGTGTAGCTGCATTGTGCTCTTTAGTTATTCTTTTTTTTTTTCTTTAAGATCATAGCACATAAGAGTCAATGTGATCGTTTATAGAAATGCTCATTCCTGATATCTGGGGAATATCTTTGTACCTATCATTTAGTTTGTTCATGGTCTTTACGGAGCAGTACTTAAGATGGCATGGCCATATTTCCTAAAGTTGCTTTCATTTCTGCATTTATCAATCACTTCTTATTTTTTTGGTGAAACTTAGAGAGTTTGTAGTTCCTCTCACTGCTTCCTTAGCATCCTATAGGATGAAATTCCCCTCTTACAAATTCAGCACAGCCTTCTCTTTTATAAGCATATTGTTTTCTGGCAGACTCTCACTTCTCAGATCATCTGTGCCTTTCAGAACTCTTGTTTGTTGGTCCAGAAATGTCCATGTATCTGCAACCATTTTTTTTCTGGAACTCTTTCCCTTGATGACACTGTTTTCCACAACTCTCTTAAATGGAAGCTGCTTGTTCTCTGATAATTCCTTGATTTCAAGCAAGCTTCTGGTGCCATAATGATGTTCAACAACTTTTCTTTCCATTTATATATATTTATTTATTTTCCTTGGTATTGAACCCAGGGGTGCTTAACCACTGAGCCACATCCTTAGCCCTTTTTAGTTTTTATTTTGTGACAGGGTCCCTCTAAGTTGCTTAGGGCCTCACTAAGTTGCTGAGACTGGTCTCAAACTTATGATCCTCTTGCCTCAGCGTCTGAAGCCAGTGGGATTACAGGTGGGCACCACTTCATCCAGTCCCCTTTTTCTTTGACAGGAATGCTATCAGGTATTATGCCAACTCTCTTCATTGGCATAGACCAATGTCTGGGTTACTTGTTCATATTCTTTGAGGCCTCTGGCAGCTAGTTTAGTCTTCTATGCACCCTGACTCCTGGCATCATCCTAGACCTCACCAATGGCATATTGTCTTTTGGAAGACTCCCTTCTCAGATCATCTGTGCCTTTCAGAACTCTTGTTTGTTGGTCCAGAAATGTCCATGTATTTGCACACTGATGTACCAATAAATGCCCTCACATAATGTATACTTGACCTACAGTCATATGACCTTAATTTTCACTCTGCCTCAGAGACCTCTTCATGTGACCACACTGATTAGTCATGTCACCATTTGGAACCATTCTACTTTTAAAATTCAGCTTTTTAACTAATATTTCTTACCCTCCACATCTGCTGTTCCCTTACTCTCACAGAACCTCTTTGACCTCACTGATACTTCTAGTACCTTCCTTTTCTCCCTCGATTTTTCAGCCCCCTCCTACTTCTGTGTTCTTTCCCACCTGATAAGCATTTCCCACCCCCACTTGGCCCCGCTAGCCATTTGATATTAATTCCCACAGTATCCTCAATATCCTCACATCCCTCTTGTTCCGCTGCACCTGTCCTGTCAATCCCCAAACCTAGATGAACTTGAGCATCTGCTTTCTTATGTCCTGTTCCCAGGCTGCTGAGTAAGAACTAGGGAAAATTGCCTCACCATGCTGATTATATCCATGACCAAACTGTGATTTCTAACCACAGCTGGATCCTCAACGGCTGCTCACTAATCCTTTTTTACACATTCCTAGTTGGTTTCTTTTCCAATTTCCCACAGCAGCTGTTCCATTTTACCACACCCCTCCAGCCCCTTAATTTTAGCTTCTCTTTTCCTAGCTTCCTTCAATAGATAATCTAGTTACATACTTTCTTACAAAGAGAGAGCCCTTTGGTCACAAACTTTCTTTTCCTCCAAACATTTATTTACATGGCTACTTTTATCTTCATTCATTCTGCATTATCTTTTCCAAGGCTAAACTTATTTTTCTTTTTACCTCTTTCCAGAAGCCTCCTTTAAGATATCCTATTCAATTAATCATTTCCCTTCTGTCTCTTACACCTTCAGTATTTTCCTTTAAGAGTTCATGTTCTTCTACCTTGCAAACATCCAAGAATTCCCCTTTCACTCCCCCAATCTTCCTTTTAGTCCTTCTAGCCTCACAGACTAATAATATATTTTTCATTTTCTTTATCTCAAAATAACTTGAAAGAGCTATTTATATTTCCTCATCTTTACTTTTCAGCTCATGCAGTTGGTTTTCTACACCATTCTCTCTACCAAAAACAGACCTTACATGGTTTAGCATGATTTACATATTCAGATTGGTTGGATTTTATGTCCCAAGATTCAGAGAACAGAGGAAGGAATACATACATTTTTGTGCACATGAAGTTTAGAGGGGGGAGGGCATTGAATACTATACCTTTCTTCTGATCCAAGGAAGTTCAGAATGTGGTCCAATAAACACTACTGCCAGGCACAGTGGTGCATGCCTGTAATCCCAGTGACTTTGGAGGCTGAGGTAGGAAAATCAGAAGTTTAAGGCCAGCCTTGGCAACTACACCCCTGTCACCAAAAAAAAAAAAAAAAAGTGCTGGAGATGTGGCTCAGTGGTAGAGCACCCCTGGCTTCAATCCTCAGTACCACAGTAACCACATTACTTTTTTCTCATTGTTTTTCATTCTCAACCAAATATTATTTTCCAGGTTTCCACCTTCTGTCCTGTTGAGCTACTACTTTTGCTACAACTGGTGATGATGATGTTGATGATGTTGTATCTACCTTTTGGATCCCTCTTCTGTGTTGTACATTGTGATGTATATTTAGATGCATTATAACCTTTAATTTTCATTAAAAGCTTAGCGAAGAAGTAAGTTAGTATTCTAATACTCAATTTAGAGATGAGCCAATTAAGGTGCAGAGGGGACAGGTGTCTTGACCAAGATCTTATGACAAGTGTGAGGCAGCACAGGGAGTTGAACCTTAATCAGCTTGGCTTCAACCATGCTACCACTGTCTTATATAATCATGTGTGAGATGCCACTGCATTGGCTCTGATGAGGATAACTGTAAGGCCATATTTGCTTTCTGGTATTCCAAGCATCCCAATAATGTTGTTACCAATATGCTAAAGTCAGCATGTAGACCTCTCTAGTCCTGGGCATGCTTTCTAGTTCTTTTGCTTTGTTTGTCTTGAGAAGCCATGAGTATCCCTTCCAGTACTGGCATTTTTATCCTCAACATTTTCACTGAAGTTCATATTCATCATATTAGTGAATCTCCACTAAAATAATTTCTTCTTCATTTTTGTGAAATTTCCTTCATCCCTTACCAGAAGTACATCATTCTGAGATCTTAAGTGATTATCCAGAAAAACACATCCTACTTTTCATCATCATGAAAGTAGCAGAATAGTCATTTCCTATATCCTCTCTTCCAGCCAAAAGTCATAACCTTTAACAGGAAGATGAAGCCAAAGTTTCCACATGTCCCTAAAGTCATTAGTTTTTTACACAAACCTTCAAAGTCAGGTTCTTCTTGGTTGTATAGTCTGGTTCCAGATCTAAACATTTGGAGGACTAAAAATAAACTGGAAATTCATAAGATCTATACCCATCTCATTAAAAGACTCAAAAATATCTGGAATGTGAGAAGCAGTTGTGACTGAATAAAGAAAAAATCAGCTCCTGCTGTTAACTGGGCTGAGAAAATGGCAAAGTTAACTGTAGACATAAATGGCTAGAAAGGTCCCCTCTCTCAGTGACACTGATTTCTTGATCAATGTTGCCTCAAGACCCACTTTGTTCTTCCATTTATTACTTAGGGGTTCTGTTTGCTGAGCTGCTCTTGCCTCCTAAGAAGTAAGAGGTCCAATTCCTAGTTTATCCCCAGTTCTCCTATTCCTGCCTCAGAAATAGTAACCAATCCAGAACTTATTCTACTTACATAAGGTTGTCCTTGGAATCCTTTAATAAGAATCCACAGAGGCTTGCTTCTTCCAGCGGTAGAGCACTTGCCTAGCACATGTGAGGCACTGGGTTCAATCCTCAGCACCACATAAAAATAAATAAATAAAATAAAGGTATTGTGTCCATCTACAACTAAAACTATTTTTAAAACATTGAGTTTGTCAGACTACAGGCTTGTCCTTGGTGGCTTTTGACTGATTCAACTTTAAGTGACAATCTCACCTTGATATTTTTTTAATTTGATTTTAAGCCTGAACCAGTCCCACATTTCCTGCCTGGAGAATGGAGATCTATGCACTTCTTGGTGCAGCCCAGGGGTACTGCTGGTAACAGACTGATACATTCTTGTCTTAGTCTAAGAGCAGTAGAAGAAACTCCAAGTCCAGTAATGAAATGGTCTGAAGGAATTGACACATCTGCACCAATATCCTGAATGGTGATAAAAGCAGTACACTAGCTCATGACTGCAGAAGGAGCTGAGAGGTAAAGGAAGGAAGTGAGAGACATCATTTGGCATTTGAAATATTTTTAAGGATAAGTTGAGGGTAGGGAAGAGTGGCAAAAGCCAATGATTCTGGGTAGAATAGAATGATGTATGTAAAAGAGTGGGAGGAAGCATGGGCAAGTTGTGTTGGAACAATAGCCCTTTGTGACTGCAGAGGTGAGGAGCAAGAAAACTTACATTTTCTTCATCTCTCTCCTCTGTAAACCATATGGTTTGAGGACTGGGAGGGGCTGATTAGGATTTCAGGTGAGGCTGCTGCAACAGATGGCATCCCAGTAATAGAAAAGTAGTCTACACAGAAGAAGGAATAAAAAGATCTATCAGGACTCAGGACAGAATGGTGACTAATAGTAACTTTAATTGCATGCTGCATTCTGATAAGCCAAAATGTATATCTATACACACATTCTTTTCTCCCATTAATACCTCCCCCATACACATACACACGAACAAGCAAAATATGGAAATAAATAAATTGGCGGCTTCTTTACAAGGTACTCTTTTTTTGGTACAATGGCTTGAACCCAGGGGTGTTTAACCACTGAGCCATGTCCCCAGCCCTTTTTGTATTTTATTTAGAGACAGGGTCTCTCTTAGTTGCTTAGGGCCTCGCTAAGTTGCAGAGACTGGCTTTGAACTTGTAGTCCTCCTGCCTCAGCCTCCTGAGCTGCTGGGATTATAGGAGTGGCCACTGCTCCTGGCTACACGTCTCTTGTTACCTGTGGAGATGATGCTTTCAACTTTTGCTCACTTGGATCACTCAGAGCAGGGAGAAGCAGAAGATACTTCTTCCTGCTTGATTCTGGTCTTATATTTGGGAAATTGGTGTGCTAACTTAGGAGGCATCTCAGGATAAATATTACAAGCAAGGTTGGTATCTTCCCTTCCAAAAGAAGGGTGACTTCATGAATTCCATGTCAGAGTTACCCTGAATACCTGTGTTGTTTTCCAGCAAGGCCATTTATTTTTTTATTTTTTATTATTTTTTTTAAAGAGGGAGAGAGGGAGAGAGAGAGATTTTTTTAATATTTATTTTTTAGTTCTCGGTGGACACAACATCTTTGTTTTTTTTTGTGTGTGTTTTTTTTTTGTATGTGGTACTAAGGATCGAACCTGGGCCTCACGCATGCCAGGAGAGCGCGCTACCGCTTGAGCCACATCCCCAGCCCCAGCAAGGCCATTTAGAATATAGCACTTTCTTCTTATTTGTGGATTGTGTTTAAATCTTTTTTTCTTGTTATCATGAAGAAGTCTTAAGGAATACATGTATTGCATCATTTGACTGAAACCAAAGGCTTAAGTTTGCTGCTTTTCCAGTAAACCAGCACCATTCTTATCTTGGGCAACTTCATTGAAGTTGGTTAACCGGTTAGGTGGTAACCCTACCTCTTATGAGGCCTTTCTTCCCTATTGGATGTCATACATGTTGCATTTTTTACTCTGGTAAATTTGCTTTGGCTTGGAGGGATGTTTAACCAGCAACCATTTATTGAGCACCAACTATGTGCCAGAAACTGTCAGATGATGTTTTGAAAAATCAGATGCTTTTGGATCCCATCAGATCAGGAAACTACTTCCATGATATATTATTTAATAAGAACTGTCACAGGAGGAATAGTAAGAGATTACTTTTCTGAAAAGAAACTTTATTAATCCCATCCACTGTAACTAAAGACTGTGCATTTTAGTGAAGTGCATAGCTTAAACTTTTTTAGTTACAGTTTTAATGAACAAGTAGCAGTGCATTTATTAATATTCCATTTAAATAGGATGAACTGTGTGTCAGGCTCTTTTCTAAGCACCATGCAAATATTAACTCATTAATCCTCCCCACAAATTTATGAGGTAATACTATTTCACCTCTGTTTTATAGATGAATAAACTGAATCACAAAGATGGTTCAGTACCTTCCCCAGGGTTATGTGGCTGTTAAATTATGGTTGGGATTTGAATACAGGCAGTCTGTTTTCACAGATTTTACTACCTATACTAAGCTGCTAATAGGTTTTTCTGAGGGGCCTATAATGTTAACTTGCTCAATTGGATCTATCATATCCCAAAAATCTTGCTTATGCTATTGCACACTCCTTTATCTCTATCTAAAGATTTTTTTCCTACCCATTTCTAATCTAGATTATGACAAATTCTGAATTAATAGTATTTATTTTTTTTCACCTCAATCTTTATTTTAAAAAATACAAATTAGAAACACACAGTGCAGACATCTACTTTAAGAATGAATTACTGGTGAACATAATATAAGTTTTGGGACATTTCCTCCAGGTAGTACATTTTCTGGAGACTTCTAAACAGATTATTTGCATCAACCTCTTCATATTAATTGCATGTTTAGGATTCTGCTATATGAGGAATTTTTATAGGCCTCTGATACTATGTTACAACTGATACCTCTCTTCTAAGAATTTTTCACATTCACTGGGTTTTGATCCACTATGATAATAGTATTTTTTAAAAAACTTAGTTAATTCTATTATGTTATTTGAGCTAGTTTTTGAAGCACTTACTGTGTGCCATACACTTGTCTCCCAGGCTTATTCTTTCACCAGAACGTTATTCAGTTCCAAAAGCCCTCTCTTTTCTGTTGCTTGCCTCATGAGATAACTCCACCCTGCCTCAGTATTGTAGTGAGTAAGTCATTAAAGTTTAGAGAAACCCAGGTGTGGTGGCGCATGCCTACAATCCTAGTGGCTCAAGAGGCTGAGGTAGGAGGATTGCAAGTTCAAAGCCAGCCTCAGCAATTTAGTGAGGTGCTAAGCAACTCAGTGAAACCCTGTCTCTAAATAAAATACCAAAAGGGCTGGGGATGTGGTTCAGTGGTTAAGTATCCCTGGGTTCAATCCTCAGTACCCCCTAAAAAATATTTCAGAGCAAAACCTTTTTATGAATCTTATCAGTATGTATAATGACTGAAAATTGGGTCATGTACAACAAAATATATGTGCTCTTAAGGTATCTGGCAGGATTGAAATAGGTCAGCCAACAGTCTTGGGTTGTTTGTTCCACTTGGAATGTGAAAATATGAGGTCATACTCCTCAGCCCCAAATCAGGAGCATCGGTGTAACAAAGGGACTAGAGTATCTGCCTGGGGTTGGTCTGATGACTTCTGAGAATCTGGCCTTGTGAGCAAGTGATTTTTATCTATGTTTTGTCAGCTTTATTGAGCATAATGGCATACAATAAATTAAGATATATTGATGTAGGTTGTATTTTATTTCTCTGAGCAATGTTTTATAGTTTTCAGTGTGTACAGGTTTTGCATATCTTTTGTTCGATTTGTCCCTTAGTATTTAATTGTGTGATGCTATTTAAAATGTTATTTTTTGTCAATTTTTGATTGTTGCTAGTTTATATAAATAGAATTGAGCACCTAGGGCACCTACACCTATCCAGTTGCCTTTGGGCTGATACATGTCTATGGAGTCTTGCCTTTGACTTGGGCTACATATCATGGCAATCTAAGGAGAAAGACCACTCACATATGGGGCTGGCAAAACTCTGCCTCAAGGCAGTAGTTGCCCCTCTTTCATGAGTGAGTATCTATGTATTAAGACTCAATAAGGATCTGTTGGGTGACTTAGTTAAATATACAATAGCAATGATCAGTTAGTTCCCAAAATAAAAGTGTAAGTTTAGTTATTGTAGTGCAAAATAGTTTGTTTGAAAATATCTTTTCAACCTCATTGTTATACAAAATACATGTATGAAGATGTGAGAAACAAAGAATAGCATTACCCTAGATTAGGTAGAGATAAGTGATGGGAGGGGAGGGGAGGGTTTTGTGAGATAGGAAGGATAGTAGAATGAAACAGACATTATTATTACTGTGTGTATATATGTGAATGCATGAACAATGTGATTCTGCAACCTGTATACTCAGAAAAATGAGATATCCCATCTGATTCAAATGTATGATATGTCAAGGTCATTGTACTGTCATGTACAATTGTACATGTAACTAATTAAAGCAAATAGAATAAAAAATCTTTTTTTTTTAAAAAAGTACTGGGAGATGTACAGAGGTCTTTAACCCTTAGTCATAGAAAAACAGCATTATTACTTAGCATCAAACTAAAGACTAAAAGTAAAAACTAAGAAAAATACTGCCAATTTTCTTTTTTGTTTCTACAAATCAAAATAGTTTGCTCCTTTGAGGTATTATATAGGAGTGTGTATGTATGTGTGTGTACTTTTATGTATGTATACCATGAAAAATCTCTTTAGGAATTTAGAAAATGACATGAAAATATAAACAGACTGAATCCTGAAAAAATGATTTGAAGTTAAAAGTGTCCCTGCCACTATTTTCCCACTGGATTTTTTTCCAGTGGATTGCTTTACTTTTGTGTTTGTTTGATTTTGTTTTTTTATCTGAGGGTTTAATGAATCAATACATATAAGTTATTCCCAAAGAAAAAAAAGAAATAGAATTGATTTTTATATCAACCTTGTGTCCTGCAACATTGCTGACCTCATTACTTTTAGTAGCCAATTTTGTACATTCAACACATGGATGATCATGTGTCCTGCTAATAAGAATTTTCTGTCCTCCTTTCTGGACATTTTTATTTCTTTGTCTTACCTGATTGCACTGGCTGGAACCTACAGTACAATGTTGAAAAGAAGTGGTGAGAGCCCATATTCTTGCCTTGTTCCTTATCTCATGGGGAACATATTCAGTCTTTCGCCATTAAAAATGATGTTTGCTGTAGGTTTTTTTTTTTTTAATAGTTGCCCTTATTTGGTGGAGGAAGTTCCCATTTATTCCTGGTTTGTTGATTTTTTTTAATGTTAGAAACTATTTCAGATTTTCTCAACTGGTTTTTCTGTATCTATTGCAGTGATCATACAGTTTGTTAAAAATCATGTAGTATGGTGGATTACATTTAATTTCAAACATTATGTCAGCCTTACATTCCAGTGATGGATCCTGCCGGATGATCTTGCTAAAATTGTGTTAAGAGTGTTTTATGTGCAGTTTATAAGTGCTATTTGTCTTTGATTTTCTTTTCTAAACATATCTTTGCCAGGTTTTGATATCATAGAAATACTGGCCTCAAAAATGGGTGGAGAAGAATTCCTTCATCTTCAGTTTTCTGAGTTTGGTAGAACTGGTGTTATTTCTTCCTTAGTTGTTTGGCATAATTCCCTAGTGAAGCCAACTGGACTTGAAATTTTCTTCAGGGGAATGTTTTCAACTACAAATTAATTTTCTTTCATAGACATATTGTATTCATGTTATATATTTCTTGTTTAATCTGCACGGGTAGTTTGTGTCTTGCATAGAATTTGCCCATTTCATCTGTGTTTTCAAATTTATTGTGATAAATTCTTCACAGTATTTTCTTATATTTGTAAAAATTTGTGGAATGTATAATGATATCCCCTTTCTCATTTCTGATAGTGGTGTTTCATCTTTTCTCATTTTTTCCTATTCTATTTGATTAGAGGTTGGTATGTTATATTGATCTTCTCACAGAATCAGATTATCATTTCTTTGATTTTCTTTATTTTTTCTGTCTCATTGATTTCTACTCTTATCTTTAATATTTTCTTTCTTTCTTATGGTGGGTTTCACTTGATCTTCTTCTATAAATCTCTTTCTGTGAAAAGCTGAGGCATTTGTTTGAGACTGTTTCTTCTTTTCAAAATAGGAGTTTAGTGGTATAAATTTCCCTTCAAGTACTGCTTAAGCAGTGTCCCATAGTTTTTGATGTGGTATGTATTCATTTTAATTCAGTTCAGAATAGTTTCTAAATTTCCTTTTAGTTGTTTCTTTCATTCATGGGTTAGTTTGAAGCTTGTTAGTGGTTTCCAATATTTTGGGGATTTGCAGTTATCTTTCTATCATTAATTTCTTATTTAATGCTGCTTTGACTAAAAACTTACTGCATATGATTTGAATTCTTTCAAATTTATTCAGGAAAAATGGAACAGACTTGTTTTGTGGTCCAGAATATAGTCTGTTTTACTGTGTTCTGTATGTACTTGAAAAGAAAACACATTCTGCTTCTTTTGGGTGGGGTGTTCTATAAATGTCACTAAGGTCCAGTTGTGTGCTAATATTTTTCAAGTTTTCTGCATCCTTTCTGATTTTCTATTTGTTCTATGAAATGTTGTGAGAATGGTGTTGAAATTTTTAGCTATAATTATGTTATGGATTTATCCACTTCTGCTTACAGTTTTACCAGTGTTTTCTGTCTATATTTGAAGCCTGTTTGTTAGGTGCTTTCACATTCAGGTTTATTAGAAACACTTGATAAATTGTTCCTTTTAATATCATGCTATGACTTTTTTAATTCCTGGAAATAGTCTTTGCTCTAAAATCTATTTTGATGTTAATGAAGCCTTTTCAGTCTTCTTGATTAGTGTTAGCATGCTGTGTCCTTTCCCAGCCTTTTACTTTGAATTTATTTGTGTCATTATTTTTAAAGTGGGCTTTTTGTAGGCAGTATATAGTCAGTAAAATCTTGCTATTTAAATCTAGTCTATGGATTTCTGTTTTTAATTGATTTGTTTATTTTACATTTTGAAATAAACTTTAAGTGTAATTTACATATTATGCAGTTCCCCCATTTAAAATGTATAATTTAAAATGGTTTGTATCATATTTAGAATTGTACAACCATCACCACAATCTAAGTTAAGAACATGTTTATTACCCTGAATGAAACTGTACCCATTAGCAGTCAATTCCTATTTCCACAATCCCTGCCCTAGCCCTAGGATACAACTACTCTACTTCTTGTCTCTATAGATTTGTCTATTCTGGAAATATCCTGTAAATGAAATCATAGAATGTCTGGTCATGTCTGACTGCCTGTTTTATTCAGCTTCATTTTTTTTCGGAGTTCATCCACTACCTACTATAGTAGGTAACAATATGGATGAATAATATTCAATTCTGTGACTACAGCACATTTTATTTATTCATTCATCATTTGATAGACACTTGGGGTATTTCCACTTTTTGGCTCTTGTTAATAATGCTACTCTGAATACTCATGTATAAGATTTAAGTGGACAGGGTTTCATTTCTCTTGGCAGTATACCTAGGAGTGGAATTTTCAGTCATAGGATAACTGTTTAATATTTGAGGAACTGCCAAATTGTTTTCCAAAGCAGCTGCAGCATTTTACATTTCCACCAACATTGTTTAAGGGTTCCAGTTTTGCATCACTCTTGCCAACACTTGTTATTGTCTGTCATGAGATATCTTTCCATTTAATGCAGCTCTTCTTTAATTTATCAGTGTTTTGCAGTTCTCACAGTGCAAATTTTGTACTTTTTCTGTGAAATTTATTCCTAAGTATTTTATTATTTTTGATGATTATCTTAAACATAATTGTTTTCTTAATGACATTTCAGGTCCATTGCTAGTGTATGAACATGTATGTATTTTTGGTATATTGGCCTTATAAAATGCAGCCTTACTGAACTCATTTATTCTAATATTTTTTAGTGAATTTGTAAGTATATTCTATATACAAGATCATGCCATCTGTATTTAGAGATAGTTTTACTTACTTTCCAATCTGGATGCCTTTTATTTATTTTTCCTGCCTATTCGCTCTGGCTAGAACTTCCAGTACAGTACTGAATAAAAGATGTAAGATTGTACTTCTTGTCTTGTTCCTGATTTTAGTATCCAGTCCTTTGCTATTAATTATGATGTTAACTCTGGTTTTTCAAATAAGTTTTAATCTGGTTGAGGGAGTTATATATCTGTTTTATTGAGTGTTTTTTAAATGATAAAAAGTGTTTTAGCCTCTGCCCCAGGACAGAGTTGGGGTGACCATGATCAGGGTTCTTGGCCTGCTGCACTTGGAGTAGAGTTTCTACCCTAGGGGTGCAGGCTGTGCTGGGTGGTGGAAGGGAGTTTTAGTCTTCTGGGCTGTACCTGCCTGTCTGCCTGGGATATAACTCTGCAACAATGGGGCAGTGGATAAGGATGAGAAACACCAGCAACCTTTCCATCTTGGTGTGAAACTATAGCTTTAGACTAGGAACAGGGGGAGAGAAGGATCCCACATCTTCTTGGCTATCCAGGATGGAGTATATAACACAATGGGGAAGTGATGAGAGATATGAAAAATTGTGGTATATATGTGTATTAAGAATTGCAATTCAAAAAATGTACATGTATAAAGATATAAATTGGCGTGAACATACTTTATATACAGAGATACAAAAAACTGTGCTTTATATGTGTAATAAGAATTGTAATGCATTCCACTGCTGTCGTGTATTTATAAAAAAATAAAATCAAAGTTAAAAAAAGAAGTAGATTGTAGCTCAGATGCAAACCATGCTCAGTGTTCTTGCTGAGATTGAATAGAGTTTCTCAAGTGTGTGATTCTCCATTTTCTATATGCCCTTAGTAAAAGCCCCAGAGACTTGAAAATAATTTTAAAATAATTTTTACCAGTTAAATTGTTGCTTTGCTGGGGAGAGAATCTGCCATGGTCTTTAGACTGCCATTCTGGAAGTACCAAGTTAATGACTAGGTCTTGTAATTAAAAAGCAGGGGTAATTTGGAAAGAATTTTAAACTTAGAGAAAATTTCCCAACATTTTCTGCATACCCTTTACCCAGATCCACCTATTACTAGTATTTTATCCCATTTGCATTATTATTTTCATAATCTGGCATTCATGCGCATATATGTGTGTGTGTGTGTATACACACACACACACACACACACACATATAATCTTCTGAGCCACTTGGAGGTAAAGCTATATATCTCATGATTCTTTACCTTCAAATGGTTGTGTATTTCTTAGGAATAGAGAGCTTCTCTTACACAACTGTAGTATAGTTATCAGTTTTAGTTATTTCTCATCGACCATAGAAATTCTAATATTCCATTTGTTTTTATCTCATGCTTTCTCCTTCTGATTTTAATATGTTTCATGTTGTGCATAATAGTAGTATAGTTGCACACACATGAGAGTGCATACACAAATGCTTTTCTGCTGACAGATGTATGCAATAAAAAAATCGTGAGGCAATCAATCCAGAGGATGACAAAAATATTACCACCGTATCAGCTCAGTGGATCCTCGTGACACAGGCAAGATATATTTTTCCCACTATATCAAATATGAAGAAACACTGAGGAATTCACTAAAGACAAAGCTCAGCAAGTGTGAGATCTTGGCCTCAGCCCCAGGATTTTTCCCTCAGAGTCCATACTTTTTCCACACCCAAATCCCTTTGCTGAATAAGTTCTCAGCTGTCTACATGTGACTTTTCTATTTTATGAGTTTTAAAGCAATCTAAGATTGTAAAATTATAAAAAAATGCCAGATGTTTCTAACAGAGAGAGTTCAAGACACTGGTTCATTGAGGTGAAGTGGCTGATCATTTCTTTTTCTTTTTTTTTTCTTTCTTTTTTTTTTGTTAGAGAGAATTTTTTTAAATATTTATTTTTTAGTTTTCAGTGGATATAACATGTTTATTTTATTTTTATGTGGTGCTGAGGATCAAACCCAGCGCCCCACGCATGCCAGGTGAGTGCACTACCACTTGAGCCACATCCCCAGCCCCTCTGATCATTTCTTAAACCTTTCCTTAAGCAGAAGGAAAAAGAAAACCTTCCTGTCATTTTCCTTCCACCTCTCAGAATGACCCCCCACACCTTCTCAGAAATGTTTAACTTGATTTTATAACATTCATATGGCACATTACTGATTACAAAATGTCTATCAGTACATTCTTTCATTTTAAAGCCACAGCAATCTTGTGAGAAGAAGATGCCACCTTATAGTTTAAGAAGCACTCCTCTAGAGCATATAACCTTTGCTTCTACACATACTTGCCTCTTGATTTCCCCTCACTGATATCTCTGGAATGCCTGTGAACTCATGCCATTGCCAGCGCCAGAGACACTTTATCACCAGACGATTTCTCTTTGGTTGGTATCAGCAGTCCTTGGAGTGGGCTACACAAAGAGAATATAAGAGAAAATAATTAATATTTTTGCCATTTCTCTAGCTGTTCTTTTATTCTCTGTATATCTTTTTAACAGCTTTATTAAGATATAATTCACATATCATAGAACTCACTCATTTAAAATATATAATTTGATGGTTTTAAGTATATTTGCATGAATTTCTGAACCTTTGTGTGTTACCCAAAAGAAACTCCCTACCCATTAGTAGTCAATCTCTAGTCCCAGCCAAACATCAGTCTATTTTGTCTCTGTAGATTTGCCTATTCTGGATATTTCATATAAATGGAACATAAAGTATGTGGTCTTTTGTGTCTGACTTCCTTCACTTAGCATAAAGTTTTTATGGTCCATCCATAAGATAGCATGTATCAGTATTTCATTCCTTTTTATTTCTTAGTAATATTCCATCATATGGATAGATCACATTTTGTTTATGGAAATTTGTGTTATTTCCACTCTTTTTGCTCTTACTTGCTACAAACATTTGTCTACATGTATTTTGGTAGAATTGTGATTTCATTTCTCTTGGGTGGGCCTGTCTGTATTTCTTGTTTAGTATAAATACAACATGTCAAGTTTTAGTATCAACAACAACAGAAATTTTAATTTCATCTTTGGCTATCTATGTAATTCTCCTTGCTTTTATTGACCTTCTGTGACCTGATCTTTCAGTCCATTTTCCTGAATAATTCTTACTCTTGCCAGGGGTGCTGTGTTGAAAGGAAACTTTTATTGAGTAACAGTGGAATGCTAAATACAGCATGTTTAGCTCCACAACAACCTTAGGAGACTGATGTTATTAAATTCACTTAAAGATGAGGACACTAAGGCTCTGAGAGATAAGCATTTGATCAGAGTCACTCAACGATTAAAAGAGGTGGAAGTGAAGTGACCCACCTTGACTTGATTTAAAATTTCAGACTCTTTCCATAGGACGTTTCCCAGATAGTGCTTATTTGATGCTTAGAGGACAGATCTTACTTCTCACTTCACACACCAATGATGGGTGTATAAAAAAAAGAAGTGAAAGAAGATCCCAAGATTCTGATGAGACTATGTGAAAGAGGGCTTGATTGTGAGTCTAACTCAGGGATTCTTAACCAGGGGTGATTTTGCCTCTGCTGGATATTTTTTGTTGTCATAAATGGCTAAGGGCAACTATTGGCATATAGTAGGTAAAGGTTAAAGATGATATGAAACACCCTACAGTGCACAGGACAGCCCCCATCAACAAAGAGTTATATAGCCCAAAATGTCAGTAATGCCAAGTTTCAGAAATCCAGGTCTAATCTGGTTCAGCTCTCTTTTTAACTAAATCACTGGCTCTCAAAGTGTGGCAGCATCACTTGGGGACTGTTAGAAAGGAAAATTCTAGAATCCCACCACAAAATCAGTGGAGAAACTCTGGGATTAGGGCCCAGTACTCTGTTTAAACAAGCCCTCCTGGGGATTCTGATGAGGACTAAAGTGTGAGAACCATGCCTAAAGTGAAAAAGCTGGTTGGTAACAGAACCCCAACAGAAGCTAGCCTAGGAGTGGTCAAGGAATAATGTTAGAAAAATCCACAAGAAGTGGTGGTTTCCAGGGTGAAGTGGTCATTGCTGTCAAATATTCCTGGAGAGTTGCTAAATATGAGAACAGACAAAGGGAATGGAGATGGCCACTAATAGTAAAGACTTCTGAAATAGAGAGAGA
Organism: Ictidomys tridecemlineatus; assembly: GCF_052094955.1. Classification (NCBI taxonomy): domain Eukaryota; kingdom Metazoa; phylum Chordata; class Mammalia; order Rodentia; family Sciuridae; genus Ictidomys; species Ictidomys tridecemlineatus. The sequence continues at coordinate 86,496,820 of NC_135493.1, forward strand.
CAAGGATGATGTCATTACAAAGTGACAATTTTGAAAGCTTTTAGTTTCCAGTCATCTGTGCAAAAGAACTACTTTTAACTTTCTATTTGATGTTAGGCATGTGGAAGTAAATTACCAAGTACTCATATACCTCTAACCCAGCAGCTCTTAATATTTTTGTGTTTTCTTCAGGGTTTTCTATGTATATAAATATTTTTACAGTAGAGTGTTTTGCTGTCACAATGAATATCAAGGCATTTTCAGAGGTTATGACAGAGCAGTAGGCAGCACTTTGTTTTAGCAGTGAAGGTAAACTTGATCTTGCCAATTTGTTCTCCTTGGGGAGAGGGTTGTTTTATGGAATCTGAGATTCAAGAAAAAGTAAGGCAGGGAGGTGTACTTAGGTTAATTTTGTTATCTGAGAAAAATAGGAAAAAACACAACTTGAACAGAAGTCTTCCTTCCTTCCTTCCTTCCTTCCTTCCTTCCTTCCTTCCTTCCTTCCTTCCTTCCTTCCTTCCTTCCTTCCTTCCTTCCTTTCTTTCTCCTCATTAAGGAAGGTGAGGACATAGATTAGACAATTCCCTGGTTGGGGGAAGAGCTTGTATCACAATAAATTGTTCTCCAAAGTGGTATCTCAGAGCCACCCTGGGGATTCTTTACTCATTATTTGGATTGTTCACTTGGATTGAATTGTTAGTTTCTTTTTAAAAGACATAAATATTTTTCAGTTGTAGGTGGAAACAATACTTTTATTTTATTTTTATGTGGTGCTGAGGATCGAACACAGTTTCTCACACATACTAGGCAAGCGCTCTACCTCTGAGTCACAACCCCAGCCCTGAATTGTTAGTTTCTTAAGGAATTTTTTATTGAGTTGAGGTAGGGGAACAAGGAAGGATTTTCAAGCACATCTGTTTTGAGAGAGTTGGAGTTGAAACAGGTACTGGGGTTAGGGATTTGTTGCTCTTACAAACTGAGTATGTTAAGGAGATGCTTCCTAAAATAGAAAATACAAGTTTTTTTGAAGCAACTATTGTGCACAGAGATTCTTTCTCTCTTTTCAAAGCTTCATGAGTGTGTGTATATATATATATATATATATATATATATATGTGTGTGTGTGTGTGTGTGTGTGTGTGTGTGTGTGTGTGTGTGTGTGTGTGTGTGGCACAGTGCAGTGGATCTAAGCCTATTTTGCAACACAGGAAAATTGATGGTATAGCTTCAGTTTATAGACAGGGCAATTGAGGCTCAATGAAGTGAACCAACATGTCCAGAGTCTGACATCACATGTTGGTGCTAGAATTCTAAACTGTGGTATGTTTTTCTCCAAGTCTAGCATAATTTCTATGGTGAATCTTTCATTCCTCCCCTTAGTAGACTAAATCAGTGGTCATTACCCAAGATTGTACGTCAGAACAAGTGAACTTTTTAAAGATATGTGTCCAGATTCCTCCCATAGAGGACTAGGGAGGCAAACAATAGGGAAGGGATGGGAAGAACACCCTCACCCCCATCTCCTAGTCCCTCTTTCTCTCCCCCCCACCCAGAAGCCTAGGGAGTACAAAAGCTTTTTTTAGAGTTATAGAGCAGGTGGTGGGCAGGGCTGGGCCAACCAGCAGCCATGAGCCAATTCAGCTGTGATGGTGACAGCTGCTCCTCTCCAGTTGCCCATAACCAGCTGATCTCAATCACCTGGAAGAAGCACAGGGCGCAAAAGGCTCTTTTGTGGCCATGGGCAACTGGAGTCAAGCTCCCTGCATTCAGATTTTATCTCTGTTGCAAACCAACGGTGTGACCTTGGGTAAGCTGATCCCTTAAATTCCCCAAGATACAGAATAATGTTGTGGGTATGTACATAAAGACTTGAAGGTATGAGGGAATTGCCATTAACTTCCAGTTGTACAACTTTTATTAACTGTATATCCAGCATTGACTTTGTGAGCACATGACCTGTATGCCCCATGAGGCCAGGGACTCAGAAGGACCTTGCTCTTGGTTTAATGATCTGCCGTCAGTATCTTGAAATTCTTGATAATTTTGGATCAAGGAATCCCACTGTTTCATTTTACAGTGGGTCCTGAATTTTATGCAGCTTGTCCCGTGCTACTTTTGGGAAAGTACTTAACTGTTTTGAGTTCATTTCCTAAACTATTGAATGGGGATTGTACTGAGGTTTGTGCATGGGGTTGTATGTAAAGCACTTACTTGGTGCAAAGTGTGGGCTCAATTGATGTTAGCCGTGGCTCACAAGGCCCTGGGCCTCAGTGTCTTCATCTATAAAATTAAAGCGTTTGATCAGAGTATGTTGAAGATTTCCTCTAGAAATACAATATACCTACAATTTTCCTTGATCCTAGCCAACAGGAAAACACTTTAAAGTGTGCTCTTTACTCTTTATCTTATTTTTAAAATTTTAAGTGGTATTGGGGATTGAACTCAGGGCCTCGTGCATATCAGGTAAGCACTCTACCCCTGAGCAACACCAACAGCCCTGCTCTTTAAATGTAAGTCTTCATTTCCTATCTTTAAGAGTCTTAATTAACTAACTAATTAATTAATTAATTTTGATGCTGGGAATTGAACCCAGGACCAGTCTTGATTTTTTTTAAAGCATGTCCACATTAATTATCTCTGCTTATAGCTTCTGTCAGTATTGAAATTGCCTTTGACAGATTTTACATAATGATTTTAACTTCTATTTAATCTAAGTGTGCACTGTTTTTAGTGAATATAATATGTTGGGAAGGTAGATTTGGCCTGTAGATTCGCCCAAAATGGTAGACTTAAAAAAAAGAAAAACAATGTGGATGATCAGGGCAAGAGCAAAGTGTGTGTAGAAGAGTGACAGATTGCTGGAGGGGATAACAGAAAATAATTGAAACACAGGTTAAGGGGCTAACTTTGGAGGGGATGAGGGGAAACAAGCAGAAAATGGTTGAAGAGACTATGACTTTTTCTTTTTTTTTTACTTTGATGATTTTAATACTATGTATTATAAATGATCAAATTTGAATACAAATAAAATCAATTGAATATTTTAATGTTTCACATATCCCTCAAAATGATACTATCAAAGTTATTTTTCACTTTTTACATTTAATGCATTTATTTTACATGTAAGTTTGTCCTATAACTAAACACCTTAAAGGAAAACAAGGCAGTATCTTCCCACACAAAATACCAATTCTCTATACAACTCCATAATCTCTTTGTATCCTCATCATTTTTTTGCCAAAAAATATATTTGTGTTCTATCTTTATTTTAGCAGTCTTGCTACAGTTCACCTCTCCCAGAACAGGCCACACATTTGTCCTTTTTTCACTTTTGATGGGTAGAGTTTAGTCCTTTACAAACAGATTAGAATTTATTTAACTGTTGATGAATTTTAAAACATTTGAGAAGAAGCTGTTTTGAGAGAATGACACTCATCCACAAATATCCTCAAATATTGCTCATTTCTGTGAGTTCTGAAGCTTTTTACCTGTGTTATATCTGTCCATTCTTCCTACTTAACAAAATAGAGTTCATTTTCAGGCAATCATACCTGCTCGTCTTGTTTTTCGGTGTGCTCATGACATTGAAAAATTTCCTGCAATATTAGGTAAACTTTCAGGTGAGTGATTTATTTTAATTGACAAAAAGAGGATGGAGGAAGAGGAAGAAGGGACAGGGAAATGAAGAACAGTGGAATGAATCTGACCAAACATAGATGTGGCACGGTGGGTCACAGCATCAGGTGTATCTACAGGACATACTAATTAAAAAAAAAAAAAGTAAATTGTAAATGGACTGAAAAGGGATCACTGGAGTGGAGGGAGGGGAGTAGGAGTAGGGGGGAATGCTGGTGACTGAACCCCAGTGGGGTGTGTTCATTGCTTTTGTGATTATGTTAGGGTATATCCAGGTGGTCTGTATAACTAAAAAGAAAAAAATAAATAATTTAAAAGTTGTATATATTTATCATATGCAGCAAGATGTTTTAAAATATATATACATTTTGTCTAAATTGAGTTAATTAACATATTTCATACTTATTTTTTGTGGCAAAAGCACTTAAAAAATTTACTCTCAGCAATTTTCAAAATGAGACATTGTTATTAATCATAGTTACCATGTTGTACAATAGATCTCTTGAATTTATTCCTCCTGTCTAACTGAAATTTTATACCCTTTGACCAACATTTTTGTAAAAAAATTCAACTTCTCTGCTGGCTTTACCTCTTCAGCTATATTTTTTCTACTTTTTCTATAATTTTTCCATAATGAAACCGCTTTTTTATGACTTCTAATTAGTCGTCTTAAAAGTCTAGTACTATCTACTATATTTAGGGTAAAGATACAGATATTCATGATTTTTGAAATGCTGAGTTAATTATATGTCTGTGTATGTCTCCCTTAGTTTTATGTTACAATGTTAAAATAACATTTAAAATCTAATGCTTTTAGGAACATGTAACAAAAAGAAATCTTTTCAGCTCTGTTTAAAGCTTTGTTTCTTTTTATAATATAGGTAAAACAAAATAGATTTAAGTGGCCTAATATGCTTTTAAAAGTACATTTTAAATATCTTTTAGCCATTTTTCCAGAGGAAACTAATATCAGCTATAAGATTGTAACAGAACTTTATTATTTTCTATATTAAGTTAGTTTTCTATTAAATTATGACTTCTTTTTTCTGTATTGCATTCCTTGTAAGCTTTGTAGTTTTAAAATATACTTCATTTTAAATGGATTTTCTTTTTAAAATGAAAAAATGGCTTTAAAAATGGTTTTGAGAAGGGTCTTGCTATGTACCCAGGTTGACCTTGAACTCCTGGGCTCATGAGATTCTCTCACCTTAGCTTCCCAAGTAGCTGGGACTTCTAGGCATGTGACACTGTGCCTGAATAATGTACTTTATTTTTATTTGGTCATATTCATCTTGCATGGTTGATATTCATTCTTTTGCCTTGGTGTCAATAAAATTTTCTAGTATAAATATTTCATTTCATTTTCTTATCACTTTTCATGATTAAAATTTTCTGAATCCTCAACTCATCTGGAATGAGTTTTAACCATTTGCCCAATAGCACTTATTAAAAGTTCCTTTCCCTGATAACCGTGATTTCTCATACTATAATCCAAAGATACTGTGTGATTTTTTTCCCATTATCCATTCCCACATAGCCAAAGACACTTGAATCCTAATTTCTGATTTCATGGCTAATGCATTCCTCAGTCTTTTAGCCTTATCCACATCTTTATCTACAATTTTTTATCTGAAAACTCAACTCTTATACTACACCCCTGCCAAAAATTAATGATCAAATGAACAAAACTCTATGTTGAAATTGCACCAAAAGACACAGTGGCTTTTTAAAATTTGATTTCTCCACGCTTCTGTGTTAGCGCCTCAGTCTTAGCAGATTTTCGTTCTTTTTCTTATTTGTTGGATAGAGTTTTAAACTGCAAAAGTCAAGTCTTTCAAAGAATCAGAGTTTCAATCTACATATTAGTAAGTCTGTTACTTTCTCTCACTAGCAGCCTGAGAGCAGCAGCTGTTGAATTTTAGAACAGCAAAAGGATTCAGAGAAGAATGTAGTCAGGCTACAATTAATTGTGTTTAAGCTAAATGTGAAGCTACACTGATACAATAAATGTTCATGGGATTCAATTCACCAAACTCTTGGTGGCATCATTAAGGAAATTAGTCGAAGTCCTTGTGCCCAGCATACTTTGCCTCTGAATCTTAGGGCTTTTAATTTCCAACTAGAGTCAGTAGGTTGTGTATTGGAGAGGATCTGGGGGTGATTATCCTGGCTTTAGTGGCAGTTCCTCTTTTTACTTTGACTGCCTTTATCACCCGTGCTCATTTTTTTATCTGCTTTGCCCTGCTAATTTTGGGCTGTTTTTTCAGAGCTGTGGAGGAGACAAAACATTGCTTTTAATGCAGGTGGTATTTAGGGAAAATGAAGTTGGAAGTTTTCAGAATAAACATTATAAAATCCCTTTGAATGTCTTGAAGGGCTAAGGGTGACATGAAAGTGGAGGAGCCCCCTGCCCCTGATGCAGACTTTTAATGTCTGCTTCCAGAGTTTCTTTTTATAATACACCAAATAGAATCATATAAAACAGGATAGGAGAATTTTAAAAATTCTATCAAGGGCCACTGACCCATTGAAAGAATTCAATCAAGAGTTACAAGGAGGGGAAAAAAAAGCAACTTTTTAAAAAGTGAGGAAATAGAACATGTTCCATTCATTTGGTTTTAAAATTAGGAAAAGAGAACATAAAAACCCCCTTTTCAATAAATGCAGCAAGTAATTTACAAGAAGTACATCAGTTTTATGTTATTGGCAATTAAGAATGAAACAGAGGAGAGAGGAGAAGAGGAATACCCTGAGTTATTTACACGTAAAGGCAGATCTCCTCTAAGGCGTGGAACTCTAGAATAAAAGGAGCTAAATAACACCAGTTTGTTCTTGAAAGCATTCTTAAAGTTGCAGTGCAAGCTTGTGTGTGTGCATAGAAAACTATTTCATATGTTTAAAATCCTATTTATATTATTGTCTTTTTTTTAAACAAATTCCTTTTTTCCCCTTTGTTTCTATTTACATGCTCATAGAACATTTTTTCACATTGCTTTTTATAACTGGGTATACATTTTTTGTTTTTATTATTAGATATTTTTCAACTGTTGTCATTTTGTACATTTGTTTCCATGCATCAGCGTGTGAAATACTTATTTTAATGGCTAAATTAAATAATACTATGCATATCCCTTGAGATCAGATAGTTCCATGTTTTCCCCAGATTTATTAAAGTATAATTGTTTTCCAAAAAAAACTGTACATAATTAATGTATGCAATTTGGTGCATAGATTGCGTGTTTTATCCATTGTGTATCCCTCAAAATGAATGAAGAACGAGTGGAGGGGAAAAATGCTCTACCAGAATAGGTTTAATCTACCTCTGGGATTTAAAAAAATATTTTAAATACAACCATGAGAAACATCTTTTGTACAAATCACCCTTTTGGAGGGAGAGGAGATGTCTATTTTGGGCGAGACCTGGTCTCCAAACTGGGAGTACTGCATCCGAATGGTTGGTATATATGATGTTGATAATATGTAAAAAATTCTTAAATGTCTTCATTATCCATATAGCCATGTAGTTCTTTGGTTTTGTCTTTATTTATTTTTTTTCCTATCACAGTGGGTGAATATGATATTTCCTAATCATTTACTTGTGTTTTATTCCATTCATTCCTTTTATACAAATCATCCATCTTTAATGTCTTGTTTTGAGGAACTGTTGTTCATTTTATATTTAGATGGCCAGCTTTTTGGATGTCATATTTTTATAATAGTACAGAGTTGCTTGACGGGATTCAGCAATCACGGTGCAAATGAAGGACTGAACCAATTGTCATTTTTGCTGTACGTAGTCCCCACAATATATGTGCTCAGAGTAATTGCCAGGGGTGTGTGTGTGTGTGTGTGTGTGTGTGTGTGTGTGTGTGTGTGTTGCTATGGCAATAGGGATTTCTGACCAGTTTGTATTTGGTAGAGTGTTTATTATGGAAATGGGAATGTAATAGAATTTTATGGGTCTCTTATAATTTACCCCACTGTTGAACTCATTAATTTTATTTCTCAAATATCTCACTTTTTAAAGTTAATTAATTCTATAGTGTGCAAATAGTGCTCTTTTATTTTAGCCCTTTTTATTTTTCATATTTGATTACAATGATCAAATTTTCCAGCATGGTTAATTTTTAAGAATAGTCACTAGATGTCTTTGTGAGGTTTCTCTTTTTATGTTTTTGAGATGAATATTTCTAAAGTGTCTCTCTTAAGAATGTTGGCTTTTTCAGATATATCATGTTTATAATATTCAAAGAAAATTCTCCCACTATTAAATCATAATTAAAAGTTGAATTTTCAGCTTTTAAAAATAATTTATTCAGCTAATTGTATTTTTATCATTTTTCTCATGATACATTTTCCTTATTTAAAATCAGCCTTGTAACCTCAGGCTAAATCCAAATTAACCATGATGAACAATTCTTTTAAAATGTTAATGTACAGTTTGCTAAAATTGTATTTAGTATTTTGCATCTATGTCTACAAATAAGACAAATCTATAATTTTCTTTTTGATATTTTAGCCCTAAGGTTTACTAATGAAGCTAACATTTACCTCATGAAAATGAGTTTGATAGAGCCCTCTTAGGAAACATTTGCATAATGAGATCATTGTTTATTTCACATTTGAACCTTTTAAGTACCTTTTTCAGTTTCTTTTGAAGTTCATTGATAATATTATTTATTTTTAGTAGGCTTAGATTCTTTATTTCTCTTTAGGTACTTTTTTTCTGTGTTTTCTTTTGAGAAAGTTAATTCCTTTTGTGATTTTTCAGCATATTTGCATATGGAATTTCATAATAACTCAAATGGTTTTACATTAATTATAACTAAAATATATCTTTTATTACTGGATGTCTATATCAATTTAATTTTTAATTTATTTTAACTGATACATAAAATGATACTGATTAGCTTGGTGCCATGTAATTAATGTTCAATACATATATAAATTCTGTAATGTCCAAAGAAGGTTAAACATATTTATCTCCTCAAACATTTATCATTTCTGTATGGTGAAAAATTTAAAATCCTTTCTTATAGCTTTCCAAAATGTATAATACATTATTGTCATCCAAAGTCACTAATAAAATACCAGAGTTTCTTACTCCTATCAATAACTTAGTACCCATCAATCAAAATAGATCTTTAAAGTCAATATTTTGTCTGCTTTTCTCCTTTGCTTAATTTTTTTAGCAGCTTATAAATTTTATTAGTTTTTCAAATTACCCCTTTCATAAAATAGGCTTGTGGAGCTATAGATATATTTTGATTCATGTTTTATTTTTTGTACCAGGGATTGATCCTAGGACCTGAGCCACATCCCCTGCCCTTTTTTATATTTTATTTAGAGACAGAGTCTTGCTAAATTGCCAAGACTGGCTTTGAAATCACAATCCTTCTGCTTCAGCCTCCCAAGCCACTGGGATTACAGGCATGTGCCACAATGCGCAGGAATTCACTATATTTTAAACAGTTCTTTCTTTCTTCATTCAGTTGTTACTTAATAAAAATAACAATATTTTTATGACAGGCATGTGGTTGATTGTAGTTTTAATTTTTTTAGTTGTACACAATACCTTTGTTTTTATTCATTTTTATATGGTGCTGAGGTTTGAACCGAGTGCCAGGCAAGCGCTCTACCACTGAGCCACAACCCTAGCCCCTGATTGTTTTTTATTTTTAAATTAATTTTTTTAGTTATAGGTGGACACAATATATTTATTTTTATGTGGTGCTGAGGATCGAATACAGTGCCTCATGCATGGTAGGCAAGTGCTCTACCTCTGAGCCACAACTCCAGTACCCCCTCCCTGCCAATTGTGTTTTTATATCCCTTTTCTTCCTGTCTTTTTTTTTGTAAAAATCTTGCCTTTTCATATTTATTGAGAATGTCTTTGTGTTCATGATAAATTATTATTAAAAAGGACATATACCCGAAGTTTTTCATTTGAATCTTATGATGAACCTGATGATTATAGTGTATTGTTTTGTTTAAATATATTGAATTATTTGTTGTTTTTATTGCTGATTTGATTCCCCATATTCAGATAATGGAATAATTCTCCAACTAGGCTGTGATTATCTCTGTCTTGTTGAGTTAACCAGTTTTTTAATTTTAGAAAAAAATCGTGATTTTTTAATTACTGAATATTTTAAAAACCATTTTGTGGCAGTTATGTGTGGTGGCACTTTCCTGTATACAATTTCAGTTACATGGGAAGCTGAGGCAAAGGATGGCAAGTTCAAGGCCAGCCTCAGCAACTTAGTAAGGCCTTGTCTCAAAAAAAAAAAAAGTCTAGTGGTTCAGTGGTAAAGTGTCCCTAAGTTCAATCCCTAGTACCAAAAAACAAAAACAAAAAAAGAAACAATACAAATCATTTTTTAGTGTCTAAACTTATCATTTTATAATGTCCTTGTTTTTTTGGTTTTGGTTTTAAAATTTGCTGTTTTGTTCAGATTCTGTGACTAATGTCTTGCCCTTCTTATTTGCATTGTCAAGTTTAAAATCAGCAGATATTTTTGACATGTATTTTTATAACCAGAGTCATATTTTATTTAATCCAATTTATAATTATTTTTTAAATGCTGCATAAAATTTGAAAATTTGGCATTATATTTTCACTTAGCAATGTTTTTTTTCTTTTCTAAAAAAAATCATACTCTAGTAAATTTGATGAATGGTTTAATGATGTGAAAACTTTCCTTAATTTATTGTGTTGTTTCAGTTTCTTATTGCTATGTGCAGTGATTCATTTATTTCTAATATAGGTTGCATCTCTCTATCTAAAATGCCTGGGAACAGAGGATTTTGAATTTTTGATTTTTTCAGATTTTTGAACATTTGTGTATAAATAATGAGGTATATTGGTATGGGATTAAAGTGTAAATAAAAGCTCACTTATGTTTCACATACACATTATATACATAGTGAAGGAATTTTACAATAGATTTAATAATTTTGTGCATGACACAAAGTTGCATGGTGTAGAATTTTCCATTTTTGGCATGATGTCAGCACTCAAAAGTTTTGGTTCTTGAGCACTTCAGATTTTGAGGTTAGGGATGCTCAACCTATTATAATCTAATGCTTACCTATAATCTAAGTAATTTTAAAAAACCACATAGAACTATAGACTTTCTTTATGTACATAGTAGACTGTCCATCTTGTTTTATTTGTTTTTCTTCTGGTTTTTCATTTTATCTTAATTACTGCTGTCTTCATCCTATCGTTGTGACTTCGATCATCTACTTTTAATACTACAAAACTTTTCATTTGGAGCTGGCTTGATTTTAAAACAATCATTGATTGTTTTCTTGATTTTTTAAAAAATAATAATACTTATTATTCTATAATGAAAATTGGTGTGTTTAATTTTAAGTGAGTTCTTGTCTTGCCATCAGCCCAGATAACTGGCATTTTGGCATTTTGTACTGTCCTATTTGGTCTTTTCCTCTATTATGAACAATTAACATTGTTTTAAAAACACCTACATGGAATTTTTTTTTCTAGGACATAAATTAAATTGCTCTTTCCTTAGTCATACATAGGTAAGAATTTGTGTGTATGGCATGTTTGTTTAAATTTTAAAACTTCTTTGGCTCTTCTAATCTTTATGTTAGCAGATATGCAATTTAGCTCATTTGTATGTGGTAAACCTTTCAAGATAGATTTTTATATTATTTTCCACTTTTTCATTTTTAGTTAAGAAAACAAAGTCAGTTATCACAGAAATTACTCAGGAATCTACCTTCTGTCTCCATTAGCTGATAATTTCCAAAATGATAAGTTCATGAAAGAGTTAATAAATTTCTTTATTACAGGACTTTTCAGAGCCTTTAATATATCAGTATATTTCCCATTCATTGTTTGAAGTAGCTTAAATATAATTTATTTGTTTTATTGAATTTTTCATTTGTATTTTATTACTTTATTGGTTCTTTTTAAGTATACATGACAGTAGAATTCATTTTTGTTGACCATGGGCAATCACACTTTTTTTTAAAGGAGAATGTAGAAACATCACATAGAAGTAGATGTTCCATAAATCACAGTTTTGAGAATGCTGGTCTAAGGAGTATACACTTGTACTTACTTGGAAAAAGGCTGCTGGACTACATACTCTTAAAAATCAGAAAACTATGCAATAAGGAAAAATGCAGAGCAAGCCCAGGAACAATGCACATAGCATAGAATAAGCCCAAAGCTCAAATGCTAAGCTTATATTACCAACACACTCTTGAGATGATATATTCTCATTTTTATAGACACCCCACCTGTCCTGTGTTCCTGAAATATTTCATTGGACAATATATGTTGATATCTCCTGCTTATTGAAAGTTCTAGAAGTATTAGGATACTACGGCCACATAAGTCTTGTTATCTTCTAAGTTTGTCCAAAGTTATTAGTAGTCTTCTCAGCTTTAGGTATTTTGTTATCTTCCACCCCAGGCCCTTTGAGGGATAAACTGCAGTTTCCATAAAAGATAGATAATATCTTATTTGGTAAGTCCTACTCTTATCCAGATTTGGGGAGAAATGTGTCTGTTTATGCTTTTGGAACATCACTAACAGCAATATACTTGTATAAATGTAGTCTGTTAAATACTGCTTATTAAATATATAAGAATCAACCCCTGACAGGCATAAGTATGGCAAGGGGGTGGGAATTACTGCTTTTCATATAAAATGTCCTGGGAAATAGTTATGTACTACCAACTGAATATTCACAGACCACTGATGTTATAGTTGCAAACTTTATATGACTTTCTTTCTGAGGCATCATAAAACATTCTTTCTGGAAGTCCCCAAGTAGAGGGGACATCTTAATTAGGGCTTATTAAATCTCAGATAACATTCTGTTGCCTGTGTCTGTGAGAAGGAAGCCAAGGGAAGCAGGGCAGATGACATTTTAAAGTATACTCATTGTAGTGCAAAGGAATCGCAGGGTAGAAATTACATGGATTAGTTTAAAGATTGCAAAGATTTGATGAGTTTAAAGTGATATTCTTCCAAATTTCCTGATTCCTGTGTTTATACCCCTTATTATCACTCTACCTCCCAGAAAAGCCCCTTTATCCTCTAAGTCATTGTGTTGGGTCCCCTACATTCCTTACCAAGTGTGTCTTTACTTGTCATCCTCAGTCAAGACTTAGCTTTTCCTATTATAGAGGCAAGATCCTTTTGTGTCAGCAAGAAACCTGGGAGTACTGTTTTTCCTTTTTTTCACCCCCAGATAGCCAGCAGATCTAAAATTTTCCCCGTGTCCTCCAATACTGTGGTTCATCACCCTGGGTCAGGGGTGTATTAGGTTCAGCCTCTTCATCATATTTCCAAATTACTCAAATCCCTTTATGCTCTGAGAGACTGTTCTGTGTTCCAATAAAAACCAACAACTATTGCCAGACTCTGTCTTATAAAATAACTGCTTTCTTTGTGTTACTTCCTTATTCATGAACCTAGAATGACTTTCTAATGCTTATTGTCTCAAGTAGAAATTCCTCCATATGCTTGAATTTCAAGGCCTTGGTCATGTTACCTCATTTAAAAAAAAATTTTTTTTAGTTGTAGATGGACACAATACCTTTATTTTATTTGTTTATTTTTATGTAGTGCTGAGAATCGAACCCAGTGCCTCACATATGCTAGGCAAGCACTCTATCACTGAGCCACAACCCCAGCCCCTAGAGAAAGTATTTTAACTGAGAGAGTATTACCATTGCCCAAAATTCTGGAAATTGCCTAATTAGCCTATTTCAGGTTGAGCCATACAGTCTGCACATTTCTTGTTCAATTAATAATTTCTCCTTTATGTATTTAGTTGTGGGATCAGTTCTTACTGTCCATGTGCCAGTCAGTAGTCCATAAGCAATTGCATTTCCATCTTAACCAGTGAGTTAAATGAATGCTATGCCATTTAAGCACTTGTAGGGCAAGGTGTTTAATAATGCTATTACTTTGGACAAAGGATGCTGAGAAGTTTTAAAACTTTTTCTATTAAGATATAACACACATACAAATAGTACACAAATTCAGCTTTACAGCTCAGTGATTTATTGCAGAATGAATATACTCGTGTAACCAAGAGTGGTGAAAATTTGCCTGTGAACTTTCTTTCCATTTTTCCACAGCCCCAATGATGGTTTCTTAAACATATGGCATTAGTGTGAGTGTATGTTATGAAGTGTAAATAGTAATCCATGTGGAGAGGTGCTGCTCAGTTGAATGAATTAAGCCTTTGACTTGTCTCATTGTCCTAAGAGCATTGACGCCATCTGTCTGGCAGCACAAATTCTGACAACTGCTCAAATCTATAGGGTCTTTCAGTTCATTTATTTTTTTAGAAAAAGATTTCCAGGTGTTTTGAATTATATTTAGTTGTGGTTAGTGGGAAATTTATGAGCTGGCTGGCTACATCTTCTTGATTTGTGCCATAGAATCTGCAAAAGGGTCTCAGTGTTTCTCTCTTTCTCATATATATGTGCATATATGTATAACATTATATACTATTCAACTGAATAGCACCTCTGCACATAGATTATTACTTATACTTTGTAATTCATAATATTATATATCCTTAAATGATGTTTTTTAACTACCCAAATTCCAGCTTGGAAAAATAGCAAAAAAAAAAATCCCATTTTCCCAGGAATGCTACTTTCTTTGAGGTTGGAAAAGATGAATTTTGACATAGGATTTTTTTGTCCTACCCTAGAATTAGAAACAGCCCGCATAAAGTACCTGAAGTTGGAAACCTGCCTGTGTTCTTCTGAAAGGTCCTATGTGGTTTGTAAGGTTGGTATTGTAATCAACACCCATGTTAAAATTCCCAGTGATGATCTACAGAGGATCAGCATGATCTCTATTTAGGAAAGGAAGAAACACTTAAGTATCATTCTATGGTTTATGTCAAGGAGAAAAATGGTCACAAAGCTAGTCTCTTGCAGCTCGACTAACACTTTGCTGGGACAATATGCTGAGTGTTCTGAATGTTGCTTTCTTCATTTTCCCCCAGCTATCATTTCTTTCTTCAATGTTACATTAACCTTGAGGCAAGCACCAGCAACTTTTTTAAGGTTGCTTTAATGTAAGTAATTTGCTTGCTCCTATGATTAATTAAGGGATGTGTTGCAATTACAGAGGTTTGCATATATGTGAGACTATAATTTTTTCTTCATTTATAAAGTAGTTAATTAAGTTTTGCTGGCCCACAAAAAAAAAAAAAACAACTAACTGTTGCAGTTCCTACTAGGCAGAATATGCTAGGGTGTGAGAATGGCGTGCTGTTGTTTCCTTCAGCTAACTAGGGAGAACTTGTTCTTTGGTGGCTGGGTGATGGGTTAAGTAATACAATAGTTTAAACAGATTGAAGAATCCAGTAAGACAAGTTAGGAAGCAAGACTCCTATGAACTTCTGGCATTCAAGAGCAATGTGCTGAGCCCCAGTAGATTTGGGTCTCTTCCTTCCTTGGCTTGAGCTCTCTATTCTAGACATTTAAGGTTTCCTCCCCACACCCACCTTCCCCACCACCAGGGTCAGCCTCAGAGCAGTGCTTCCCCAGAGACCTGGAGAGGAAGGGTTTCCGGTTGTCCTTGCTTTTTAATTTAAGGGCTTTGTTTTAACCTGAATGCTGGGGTGGGGAGCAGATTTTCCACATGTAAGGGAAGTATATAGCTGGATTTTGTGGTCCTTTGTTACCACAGTTCTAAAATTGTGAATTTTTTAGTATTGTGTAATATGTGTTTTTCATGTATTAAAATCCAAAGCAAGACAGGAATTGGAAGAGGGAACAGTGTCATGACTCTCATGAGCTCTTCTAGATTTCAGTATATGATCACTGAGAAATGAAACATGAGCAGAGGTTTTAAAATTAAATAGCACAGTTTGAACTGAAATCATTGTATACTCCCAAAGCATTTCTTGAGGACCCATTATGTGTCCAGCATTGAGGAGGAGATTGTCGGAGAAATATGCCCCAATCCCTGTTTTCTCTTGTGCTTAATTTGCACAAAACAATGAACTGGGCACTGTGGTGCATGCCTGTAATTCCAGTGACTCGGGAAGTGGAGGCAGGAGGATCAAAAGTTCAAAGCCAGCCTCAGCAACTTAGGGAGGCACTTAGCAACTTGGGGATGCACTTAGCAATTCAGTGAGACCCTTTCTCTAAATGAAATACAAAAAAGGCTGGGGATATGGGTCAGTGATTAAGCAACACTGCGTTCATTCCCTGGTACCAAAAAAAAAAGAGAAGAAAAGAAAGAAAAGAAAAAAATGGAGGGGTAGTGGTAGAGAATGATAATACAATAAAGCAGTGAGCAGCGTTTTCCAAAGGGAGTTTAGGAGGGGAGAATAGCAAGAAATAAGGGAGACTTAAGCTAATCTTTAAAGATAGCTAATACTTGGACATGTACAAAGGAGGGGTGACAATCCAATGTGGTCCTAAACATATGTCTGCTTAGGCATTGGTAAAAGATTGACAATGAGGAAGTTTGCTTGACTATAGAAGAGGGCTACAGACAGCTAGGAAGCAGGGGGGGAGTAGCAACAGAATATGGTCAATAATAGGAATGAACTTGGAGAGGAATATCTGAAAAAAAGACGTAATCAGGGCCTGAATATCTGTGACGAGTGGGAATAGAAAGCAAAGGAATAAGTATGAATGAAATATGGGAAACAAGAAAGTTCAGACTTGGTAACAAATCCAAAGGATAAAGGAGGATGGAGCAAAAGAGAATCAGTTTTCTAAGCAGGCAAGATCAAAATAGCAATGGTGGCTGGGTGAGGTGGTGCACACCAGTAATTGCAGTGGCTCAGGAGGCTAAGGCAGGAGGATCGTGAGTTCAAAGCCAGCCTCAGCAAAAGTGAGGCGCTAATCAACTCAGTGAGACCTTGTCTCTAAATAAAATACAAAATAGGGCTGGTAATGTGGCTCAGTGATTGAGTGTCCCTGAATTCAATCTCTAGTACCACCCACCTTAAATAGCAATGGTGATTGCAGGGAATTTGGGGGGGAAAAGTTGTTTTTGTGGATTAGTAGTGACTTAGCTTTGGGTATGTGTTGCAGGTATCAAATAGTTTGAAATGTGTTATGGTTTGAACAGGAGAGCAGACCTACACATTTAGAATTTGGAATTTTTAGATAACATGATATCTGAAACCTATAATAGAATTTGGAGAGATGATTAGAGATGCATTTTGGGACAAGAGGGGCTAGAGGACTAGATACAGTTAGAACCTTGAGTAAGAAAGGGGTGGCAACAAAGATGATAAAGAAGAAATAGAGAGGTAGTAGGATAACCATATTACCATAAAGTACTAGATTAGCTAAGGTGAGGGCTTTCAAGAACTTATATCAAATGCTAAAAGAAGAAATTAAGGAGAGCAGGAAGTTTTAAAAAATCTGTTTAGCCCAGTGTGGTGGAGTACTGCTGTAATCCCAGTGATTTGGGAGGCTGAGGCAGGAGCATTGCAAGTTTGAGACCAGCCTCAGCAACTTAAGGAGGCCCCAAACAACTTAGTGAGACCCTGTCACAAAATAAAAAAATAAATAAAAAGGGCTGGTAATGTGTTTCAGTGGTTAAGGACCCCTGTGTTCAATCTCCAGGACCAAAAAAACAAAAAACAAAAACAAATCTTTTTAGCTGTGTTAACTATAGTGTATATTAAGCTCCCTTTACCCTGGAAGTTAGAATCTCACTATAATAATACGACTTACAGAACCAAATATACAGAATTTGATACACCCCTATTCAATCTTGTACTCTATTCCAAGAGGGTAGATAGATGTTCTTAGAAGCATCTTACTTGTGATTCTATTCTGCTGCATAAACCTCAGGGTCAACATAAGATGGAGGCTTATGTGTGTTCTCTTAAAAGATGTTAACAGTAGGTCCTGAAAGTAAGACAAGATGAGATGAATTCTTCCACAACATTTCAGCAGGCTTTCTCTCTACCAGCTGCCTCAAACAGGTTTTGTTCACATTGATTTTAGTATAAAAGAAGTATGATGCATGAGTGTCCTCCACTTGCTTTTCAGATTCAGCTCAAGTAAGGCAGGACTGGAACAAGAATCCAGTTCTGCAGATTGTTTAATATGTTTTTGCTTCTCTATCTCATTCAGAGGATAAAAACTAACCTTCAACTCAATATATCTTATCTCTTGGACCAAAATTTAGGTCATGACTTACTTGTAAGCTTACATTTTGGAATTACAGACTAAGGTGAAGGCAATATTTGTCATAGCAGTTAGCCACCACACCTTGGGTAGGTAGTTAGAAGTGTGACTGAAGGATAGAGTGTGTGTCCCTAAACCTGACACACCCTGAAATCTTCCTGAATTAGAAAATGTTTTTACCCATACTTTCTTGTGCAATAAAGGCGAAGGGGAAGTAATTCGAATAGCTGCTGATAAGACATTTTTGGGCCCTTGAAATGGCAATACTTCAAACAGAGTGGGAACAGCTGCACTTAACCTAAAAGTAAACAGATCTGTTTCACAAAGAGTTTTGGAGCTTCTACCTGTATCTGAGGCCTCCCAGCAATGGCAGGCTGTCTCTTCCCTTAGGGAGAGATAAGGCACAATGCAAATAACTCAAATGCAAGGCAGGATGTGTGTAAGTGCTGTGTGAGCGATTCATAGCAGAGACATTCTTAGAGTGTGTTCTTGGAGGAAATGTAGAGTGCAGAAGCTTGACAGCTCCTAAGAAAAGCATAAACGAAGAGATAATGAATCTATTCATTCCACCAGTCCACCAAGAGGCAAGATGTAATAAGTTTATGTACCAAATGAATGGTGTAACTGTGTCTATTTTTAGAGGGGACTTGAGCTCATGAGTAAGGTCCTTCCAAGTTGCTGGGGGGTTTTGTTTAAATTTCCATTGAGCAATAAAATAAAATTCACTCAACTGCCAGTTTTATCATGTGTTATGTCTTGACTTTAGAGTTACAGGGGTTGGGAAATGAAGAAAATATTACTGTTTCATGTTGGGAACATTAGCACAGCATAGGTAGATTGCCCAGGACCAAGGGTAGCAAAAGGATATTAAATCTCTTGATATCTGTATACCACATAATATGCTGTTGTTTAGTGCTTTACAATACAAAGTGTCCATTTCAGTGAAGGGTGCTAAGACCCCCACATACCTAATTCTGGGCTCAAGCCATTATCTGACTGTGTTAATGCTGGAATTCTTGGCATTTTCAGATGTAATCATGCCTAAGCTTGATTACCCAAGTCCTGTAGATTGTTGAAAGTGTCCCTCATGCTCATCTTATTTATATAGCTTCAGCGATCATCCCCATTCAAGCCTTGTTCCAAAGACTGTCGCAAGATTCATCTTCATAAAACACTGCATAAAATGAGTTGCCAATTCCTGTTCTTGAAATCTATTGAATCACTCCTCTCCCTGCCTGCCTTCAACTTCCCTTGTGTTCTCACTTCTATTCAAGCTAGTTCAGGCCCTCCTGAATGCTCTCATCTATAGATTGCGAAACCTGAGCTTTCTTTTTTGCTTCTTTATTTATTTTAAGTTTTAAAATGTTTTATTAGTGCATTATAGTTACATAATAGTGGGATTGATTTTAACATATTCATAACTGCATATATAACATAGTTTGATCCATTTTAGTCCCCAGTATTTCCCTTTCCCTCCCCTCCACCTTCCCCCATCTTCTTCCTCTTGCTGTATTGAGAGCTGAACTTTTAAATTGCTCTCCCAGTGCCGAATCGATATTTCTACTTGCCACTAGACCAAACTTCCCGAAGAGATATTTTATTCTCCAATTTAAGAAACTTTGATGATTACCCCTTCTGCCTTCCTTTAAGTCAGCTCATTTTGGTCTGGGATTGTGGCTCAGTGGTAGAACACTTGCTTAGCATGTGTGAGGTACTGGGTTCCATTCTCAGCACCACATAAAAATAAATAAAATAAAGATATTGTGTCCATCTACAACTAAAAAAATATTTAAAATCAGCTAATTTTAACAATTTAAATAACTATTTTAGTCTTATTCTAAGCAATAAACTTCATACAAGTATGAATTGAGGTTAGTTTTACTTTATGCCTCTTCACACTCAAATGGCCACATTAACTAAGAGAAATAATGCCAGTGAGCCTCCTAAAATCCTCTCCTAAGAGTTTGCTTACCACAGTGATAGTCTAACTCATTATTGCAGCATTTAAGGACTATAGCATGGCCTTGACCTTATTCACCCTCTTCTCCCTGGCAGAACTCTCCACTCCAGCTAAACTGGTTCATTTGTGACCTCTTAGGTAGTACCTTTAGGTGTGTTCCTCCTTCCCTTCTAGAATACCCTCCTCCACCTCCTCTTTCTCTTGACCTGTCTTTGTCTTTTGCATCCTCTTGGTTGCTCTTCCCTCTGACCCATCTGGTCTATAACAACCTCTGTTCTCTAAATTCTTGCATTTTGCATCTGTTGCCTTGTGTCAGTCATTCAATATATCCTTTTACATAGCTTAATTCTTTCCTCATAAAGTGTGCATAAAGTCTCATAGTTAGATAGTATCTTAGAGAATTTTTCATAGGACTCTTACTTGAGGTAGACACTTACAGCTCCTTAAGGACAACAAACACATTATATGTACCAAACCCCAAATGTATGTCTCCCTTTTAGGGTTTTTCTGACTCCTCTGGGCACCTTATCTAAGAATTTTTCAGGAGCTAGTTTTTCTGGCTTGTTCTGTTGATTACATGTTTCCACAAGTGGTGTCAGTCTCATGTGTCTCTATTGTATGATCCTACTCTTTATACCATTGCTTATTACCTTACTCATCTCCTCAACACATACTTACAGCCTTCTCAGTCTCCAGTTTGTTTTTACCACACTTTCCTTTACTACAAAATGATAACAAACATTTTAAAATTGAAGATTCCATCTGTATGTCTGTATTCTTAATACTCTTTCTCTCTCCCTTAGCTCTACATTGTTGAACATAAACTTTGCAACTCACCAGCCTTTAGCAACTCCTTTCTGGTAGCAGAGAAAGATGAAGGTGAACAATTGGAGCCAGGTTCATTCCTGGGAGGTCTTTGAGTGATATTTCCCTAAAGAGGCCCACTTTGCTGCACCTGATGCCGACACTGTTAACATTTAGCACTTACAGTGTTCCAGGTGCTGATTTTGACAATGGTCATGGTGTCCTGTTTAATCCTTAGTGCAACCCTAAAAATCAAGAACTACTGCCATCCTGTTTTGTGGAAATATAGACATAGGGAGATTACACACAGCTATTGATGGTGGAACAAGGAATTCCAAACCTGAGACTACATGGTGCTACTGAAGTGACACATGTAGGAGGTGTGTCGGAGCCTTAGCTCCATTTCCTATTTGCATATTCCTGTTCACATGTACACAGGAGTATACACTTATCAGATACATTCACTGGACCTTTGCCACTTACCTCACCCCCTCTTCCGCTGCCATTATGTGGGCATCCACATATACCTACAGAGTAAACCTTCTCTTGAGCAGATGCTCACAAAATGCACAGATGAACAAGCCTTCAGCTGCAGATCCACCACACTCCCACTCTCCAACCTGCTTTTTTACTGCCTGAGATGTCGGAGTATGAATTTTGCAGTCCACCCCCACACACTGAAGGTTTGCAGGTGAATGAACCTTGATTGTGCCCTCCCTCCCTCCCTCTCACTAACACATGCAGAGCCTGAGTGAATAACCATCTGCCCCCACTCATCCTTTCATGTCTTGACTATAAGAGAGGGAACTTTCTAAACACCACTCCCACCCATGTAGTTTGCAGGAAAGCAAACATTCTTGTTATATCTTTTCTTTATTCACACATTCATGACACAGCACAGGGAGCGCTGGGCTTGAGGCTTTTTTATATGCGGCTGTGCTTGTATACCTGCACGCACATGTAGTCTCAGGCATCTGACCTGTTCACTTTCCCATTTGCCTTGAATGATGGAGTATGTACTTTTCATGAGGAGGGCCAGGGATTGAACTCAGGGGCACTCAACTGCTGAGCCACATCCCCAGCCCTGTTTTGTATTTTATTTAGAGACAGGATCTCACTGAGTTGCTTAGCGCCTCACCATTGCTGTGGCTGGCTTTGAACTCACGATCCTCCTGACTCAGCCTCCTGAGCTGCTGGGATTATAGGTGTGTACTACCATGCCAGCTGGAGTATGTACTTTTAAAATCCCATTCCTACTTATGGGTCTACAGGAGAGTGAACTGCCCCCACTACTAACCACACACAAGTCATATGCCCCTTTTCTCTCACCCAGCATCACCCAGGGCTGAGAGTTCTTAGTGCATTTCTTATAGGTGTGGTTATTATGATGACACTCTCCCCACCCCCAGATGCCACACATAGATGATGCACACGGGGTTATAAGAGAATGAGACTCCTTATCACCCCATACCTCCTCATTCCTATGTCTGCGTGCATCCTCTGTCAGCAAGAGACACAGGAGGAGACTCCCAATCTGTTTGTCTCACATGCCTTACGTGTCGGGGTGAGAGCTGTCTCAGTTCCCTCCCACACACACGGTCTACAGATGTGCTAGCTTTCTGAGCTGTGCACTGTCTCTTCAATCCAGCAGGTCTTCTTGGTACCCTTCCCACAAGTGTGTTCTGTATGGTAGTAGACTTTAAAAGCAAATTGGTTCTGACTACAGGCACGCATGCGTACACACACTGGGAGGGAAAAGATTCCTTCAGCCTATTAGTGTTTGCTTTGTATTGGGGAGTATGTAAAGGAATAAAAATAATCTATCACTCTAAACTCAGGAAAACAAATAAGCTCAGAAATAGGAGTTTAACCTTCAAGAGTAGTAGGTAACTTCTAAGTCATAATCTGTTGGTCGGCAAGCTTGAAGACTCAAGAAAGAGTGCCAAGGTGAACTTATTTGGCTCATTAACGCTAGAGTCAGTGTTGTTACTTAACTGACATCTATGGAAAAGATTGTAAGAATCATTCTTCAACTAATAAATTTACTTCTTTGGTCTGTATATTAAAATCCCTTTGTCTTTTGGTTGTTTCAAAGGTTGTGGGGCATTGTTCAAATGATAATTATTTACATCACAAAAACAGTGACAATGTTTATGGTATTTTAAAATGTTTTATAGGATTAATCAGTATGCATTCTTCCCCATATTGGTCTCATCTCTGCCTCTGTTCCCTTTCTCCCCAGTTCCTCTGCCATGTATGCAAAGTATACAAGCCTCTTGAGCTGAACCATGTTTTTCTACTTGACCTATGAGCTTTTATAAAACCATGCTTTCAGCAAACACACACACACACACACACACACACACACACACACTGAAGGCTAGTGAGCCCATCGACATGTTCTGTCTTATGTACCCTGTCCATTGGATTATGTTTCCCTGTCCTGCCTCCCACTTGCAGGGTTTGCAAGATACCAGCCTCTCTCATCCTGCTCACTCTTTCTCTCATGTGCATGCATGCATGGTGTGCATATAAGAGAGACATCTGAGCTGTCCCATTACATCTGCTATCACAGAACTGTGAGCCCTTCGGGAGCTGCCATCCTCCTACCTTGTGCAAGGCTTAACCTAAAATAAAAGTAACCTTGTTCTTACAACCTTCCAATGTAAAAATTGGCTGTACCACAATGCCAGCTGTCTTCTTACTCCTTTCCCCAGGGAGCCACACATTTATGACAGGATCCTGAGCTTGCTTGCTTTCTTTCTCATTTTCTCTCTCCCGCCCTCCCTCCCCCTTCCTTCCTCTATCCCTCACCTCCTTATTGCTTTCTTCCCTCCCCCTCCCTCCCTCATCCTTTCTTCCTTCTTCCCTCCCACCACCCTCCTTCCTTTTTTTCTTTTCCTTCTCTTCCTTCTAGTCTCTCTCTCCCTCCCTCCTTTCTTTCCTTTTTTTCTCCTTTTCCTTTCTTTCTTTCATGGCAGTGGGGTTCTGGGGATTGAGCCCAGAACTTCCTATATGCCAGGCACTTGCCCTACCAATGACTAACACTGCCAGACCCAATCAGTCTTTCTTATATATTCTTGATCTTTTCCTTTTCTATTCCCTCCCTCCTCCCTCACATGTGAATCTGGGATATGCCAGAAAGTGGGTCCTTACCACTTTCAGTTCTCATATACGTTTGAGTACAGCTTTAGGGTTCAGTGGCCAGGCCCACTGTCTTGACAGTCAGAATATCTGTGGGAGAATCTTGGCTTGCTTCTTTTCTAGCATGGTGAACCTGGATGAGCAACTTGTGTCTCAATTTCCACAGTATGTAAATGGTATAAATAATTGTGCTGACCTCATGGGGCTGTTGTAAGAAATAAATGAGGAGGCAATGCATGCAATGAGATCAACATGTGATGACCTCCCTTACTCCATGCTTTGCCCAGAGCAACTGATTCTGACTAGAAGCAAACTCATACCTAAGCTGCCTGTTCTCACTATATGAAAATGCTTGGGAAGTACTGCCCTGGGTGATGATTTCATAATCGTCCTCTTTCCTCAAACTCCAATGTCATTTCCCTTCCTTCCTCTTTGCTCTTGGTTGCTGACCTTGCTTCCTCCTTCCTTGAAAACAAAAGAAAACAGAAAAAAGAAGCCATCAGAATGGGCCTTGCAAAGCTCCCACATCTCTAGTTACCCATAGGTGTGCTTGCATGTGAGCTCCTCTCTGGAACACAACAGATGAACTGTCTGCAAACATAGCTAAAGGCCAGATTCTCTACTTGGAAAATCGACCTCATCCTGTCCCTACAGAATGACGTTGCTCCAGCAATCCATCTCCCTCTGTTTACTGCATCAGCATCTGTTCTCTATATAGTCAAATGTTTGTATTAATATTTAAATGCATTGCAATATTTTTCACCTAAAAATAATTTTAAAAACTAAAAAACACTACCTTCTCCACCCAGAAAGTTCTTCCACTTTCTACCCATTTCTCTGTTTCTGCTACAGAAAAAAACTAGTGGAAGGAGCTACCTCTACTCTGTATCTCTCTCCCTCCACCAGCACTCTCTGTGCACTCTCTCCCTCTCTCCCCACACCCTGTCTTTGAGCCAGGGTCTTATTCTTTTGCCCAGCTTGCCTTGAACTCCTGGGCTCAGGTGATCCTCCTGCCTCAGCTTCCCGAGTAGCTGGGACCGCAGGTGCATGCCACTGCACCCAACTTCTATTCTCTCTTGAGCAACTTCAATGTAAGGATTTAACCTTTACCATGCCACTAAAATTACCATTGTCAAGGTTCCAAATACCCTTACACCTCCCAATTAATTGGGCCATTCAGTCATCTTGATCTATCAGGACACAGTTGGTCACCCTCTCTTTTTTGAGACTCTCTACTTGCCTTCCAGGAATCCACACTCTTGGTTGTCCTCTTACCCCTTAAGCCTCTTTCTCAGATTCTTTTGAAGGTTTATGTTCTCCCTGAATTCTAAACATTAGAAAGATATAGTACTTGGTCTTTGAACTTCTTTTTCCCACTTCTCATGAGTTCTCAGCTGTTATCTTGTCTTGCAGCTCTCAATACCATCCTATAAGGATGAATTGCATATTTATATTTCCAGCCTGGACCTATTTACTGGATTCCTGACACCTATGTCCAACTGTGTACTGAGCATTTGTCCTTGGATGTCTAATAAGCATCTCAAAGGTTAACATATCCAAAGCTAAAGTCCTGGTTTTCTTTTTCTTTTCCTCAAAAGCTGCACTCCTCCTTCAGTGTTGCCTAACTCAGTAAACAGTATTTCCCAATTGCTCAGGCCAAGGATGTAGAGAAATTGTGTGAGCTAAAGTCTCTGGGTTCTCTTCCTTCCCTCCCTCCCTCCTTCCCCTCCCCCCTCCCCCCACTTGCCTCCCTTCCCTCCCCTCCTTTCCCTCCCTCCTTCTCTCCCTCTCTTCCTTCCTTCCTTCCTTCCTTGAACCCAGGGGTGCTTTACAACCAAGATACATCTTCAGACTGTTTTGTTTTATTATTTTTTAAGATTTTGATGCAGGTTCTTACGAAAGATGCTGAGGCTGGTTTCAAACTTATGATCCTACTGCCTCAGCTTCCTGAGTCACAGAGATTACAGGTGTGAAGCACCGTGTCCAGCTCTGGATTCATCTTTGATGCTTATTTTTCCTCTATTGTCTAAATTCCAACCATTATCACATCTTATTTGCTATACTTTTAAAGTACATGTCTAATCTGATTGTGTCTCACACAGCTGCTTCTCACTTCCTGCATGACTTCTGCCCTAATCAGCTCTTCCCAGGGCTGACAATCACAAGGCCTCTTGCCTCCCCACTCTTGTGCAAACACACACAGAGTCAGGAGATTGGACCTTCTTTGTCATGTCTTCCTTCTAATGGCCCACATGCCAGATTCTGACCATTCTTAATATCTGTTCTATATGCACTGATGGTCCAGTGTTATTTCATCTATAAAATATGGATAATGATCATTACCTCATAGGTATTTTCTGAGAATAAATGAGTTGTATATGAAAAGCACTTAGAAGAGCTCTATCAAAATCAATGCTATTCTGATGTTAGAAATAAAAATAAAGGAAAAGAAAAAAAGGAAAATGAAAAATTGGTTGTGAACATTCCTGAAGGTATATATGTGGATATAAATAAGTTCACCTTCTTATTACAGCATATTTGGGACACAGTCATACACGTATCTGTCCAAGGCATTCAGGTATGTGAATACATATACACTTTCTTGTGTGCCTGTAGTGGACTGGAGAGCCAACGTGCTTTCTCTCTTCCATGCCTTGAGTGTAGGACCGTTAGCATCTTAATTACCCTCCCACACCCAAGGCTTGCAGGAGAGTGAGCTTTCTCTTCCCTCTCCAGTGCATAGACACAAGTGCATACATACTTGTACCAAAGGGATATAGCTCCTCTCTCATATGGCCTCCATGTGGGACACATACATATATACCATTACCACCGGCCATCTCTTCTTGGAAGTCTGTCCCACCTCTGTGCATGCCCCTCCTGGTTTACCCACAAGTGCTTCTCCTATGGCTACCTTGCTGCCTCCATGCAACTGTCTGGCCTGGTGCCTCTCTTTTCCTTAAGTACACCCATGTGTCATGCCAAGAGAGTGAGCCCTTCTTTGCTCTCTCTCTTACATCCCTTGCATGGTGGAGGGTGTACTTTCTGAAAACCCCTCCCACATGCAGGGTTTGCAGGATGGTGAGCCTCAGCTTTCCCTGCTCTCTTGTGCATGTGCATATACACATAGGCATACCTTCACAAAAAGAGAAAGACACACACACCCCCAGGCAGGGGGAAGGAGGATAACCCTCTCTCCTTTCTCCCACCTTAGTCATACACAGATCTTGCAGGAGAAGAAGACTGCTCTTCCTTTTTTCCTTGTACAGAATGCAAGCCCTCATGCTCAAGGACAGGCACAACTTAGAAGGAAGGAGAGTCTTTTGACCAGGTCCTACCTTGTCAGTACTTAGGGGAGGAGAGAAAGCCTTTTTAGGACTTCATGCACCAGTTATGATGGAAAGGGAGCCTTCTAGCTATTCTCACAAACCCCAAGTATGAGGGAAATTGCATCTGATCCTTATTATATATTACAAGTGCGCATATGTATCTATACACACTTAAGGTACAGGGAGTGAAATTACCTTATTCTGTCTTGCCTTCTCATATGCATACTTATTTGCACAAGAGGATTATGAAGGACTGTCCTCTTAGATGCTCAGGTAGCCATGAGTCAGAGAGCAAGATCTCTTTCTCTTACCAGACCCATGATTTGCAGCTAATTTGTTGAGTCATTAATTTATTAATTCAGTGAATATTTAGTGAGAATCTAACATGTATTAGGTACTCCCTTTGACAACAGGAATATACCAGTGATCAAAAGACAATAATCTGTCCTGGTAGCGGGAGACAGATAGTGAACAAAACAAGTAAGTAAAATACACAGTGTATCAATTAACAGTAAGTGCTCTGGAGAATGATAAAGTAGGGAAAGGGAGTACGGGATGGGTGGAAGCAGTTAAAGTGGAGATGGTCATGGAGAAATTTCAATATCAAATAGGCCAGTCAGGAACTGCCAACTGTGTTCTAGGAACAACAAAGCCATTGCAGCAGCAACAGAGAGGTGGGAGGTAGTAAAATAGGATGGAGGAAAGGGAAAGGTGATGTGTGTCTCCAAAGTTCTGGACCCTGGTCCGTCCTCCCCTCCCCCTCCTCCCCTCTTTTTTCCCCTTTCTCCTTCCTTCCTTCCTTCCTTCCTTCCTTCCTTCCTTCCTTCCTTCCTTCCTTCCTTCCTTCCTTCCTTCCTTCCTTCCATCTGTCCATCCCAGGAGTACTATTTTGCTGAGCTATATCTCTAATCCTTTTTATTTTATTTTGAGACAGGATCTTCCTAAATTTCTGAGACTGGCCTCAAACTCATGATCCTCCTATAATAGTCTCATGAGTCACTAGGATAAAGTCCACATATTGCATTTAATTGTTAGCTATCTTAGACACATATTTTTTTTCCTTAGAATGTACTTGTTGGAAAAAAGTAAGCCATTCATCCTATATGATTTCCAGCATCTAGATTTTTCTGGTCATATCCCTGTAATGTAGCTGACATGTTCCTTTTTCTTGTTTATATTTCCTGTAAATAGATAGTTGCATCTAGAAGCTTGATAAGATTTGGGCTTAATTTGGGGGAAGAGACACAGAACTACTTCCATCAAGAAGCATATAATGGTGGATTGTCTCTCTTTGATGTTAGTTTGCCTTTGATGCTCAATTCTGAGGTCCATTATTTCATTAGGATTTGCAAAATGATGATATTCTAATTCTATTATTCTCTCTTTATTAGTTGGATAACTTATATAAAGAAAAACTTCCCCTCATCTACTATTTGATTATCCAGTAGTACATTTTTATGGGAAAGACAGTATAATTACTTGATTCTCTTTATTGGGATTCAAAATAATGAGTTGATTCACTAGCTTACTCCAAAGAAGACTTTTTATTTGTAAAAACTGTTATGATAAACAGATGGTATTTCAGTCCATTACAGTTCTCAGTGAAGTGCAAATGTTCCAGTGTGAACTTCTTCAGTTTGGCTCTTTAGTCCTTTATTTTCAGTAGGGTACTGGGGACTGAACCCAAGGGTGCTCTAACACTGATCTACATCCCTAGCCCTTTTTTAAAATTTTAAGATAGGGTCTTCCTAAGTTGCTGAGGTTGGTCTTAAAATTAGGATCTTTTGGCCTCATCCTTGCAAATATCTGGGATTACAGGTTGTGTTATTATGCCCTCTCTTCAGTCCTTTTGATATGGACCCAGTAGTTTTTTCTTTCTTTCTTTCTTTGTTTTTTTTTTTTTTTGATAACTTGTCTGCTTTCGGGAATTTAAAAAAATGTTCTTGACTCATCTGAGACATGTCCTTCCTCTGCTATGTCTTTAAGAAGCCTTGGTTTTTATCAATCAGACATGGCATTTAGAGACCATATTCTGGGCACCAGGGTGCTCATGCCTTTGGATTGGGCATTGTTTTTAGACTTTTTCAAGATCAGAATGACAATAAAAGTTTTGTGATGTCTTTGTCTTGTTTCTAGACAAATACATCATGAGAACATTGTCATACTTTCTATTCAAAACCAGGGTTACTGGAATTTTTACATGCCTTCGTTTCACAAGTATCATTCTGACTGCTGTGTGGTGGATATAGTGAGTCAGTGCAGAAACAAGGAGACCAACTAGGAGACCATTGAAATAATTCGAGTGAGAGGATAGATGGCAGCTTAGAGCTGGGTGGTAGTGATGAAGGGAATGAAAAGGGGTCAGATTTGGATATATTTGAAAATTAGAGCCAATTGAATTTACTAATATATTGGTCATGCAGCTTGTGAGAAAGTAGGAGTCAGAAACTGAATCTTTTCTTTCCTTTTTCTCATGTGTGAGCTGAGTACATGTATAGTCATCATCTTTCTAATCCTTAGTACACACATGCAAGTGCTACCCCAGTGCAGTGCACCTGAGCAAGGACTCAGAAGTCAAGTGTTCTTTGCACAGAAAGGAAAAGGGCCTCTATCACTTCTCCGAATTCCTTTCACAGAGATTTTTGAATGTCTCTTGGATTTGGTGGCTCAATAGTGAGCAAAGCATCAGGGGCCTTGGGCTTACCATATTGCAAACTTGTACCTGAGAATAAAAATCCCTCATCCCTGTTAAGCCTGCCTGTATTCAAGGAGCTAAAAAGTGAATATAGTCTTTCATCCCTCTCATGCCACCCTTGCGAGGCAGATGCCTGAGTCTTGTCATTTGTTCTTCCTCTCTAATCCTTGATAATTGTTGCTAGTGCTTTTTACATGTAGTGCACCTGGACAGAGATTTAGAGCAATATGAGCTTTATTGTCACCTCTGTCTCTTGTCTACCTTCCAGCCAATATGCATTTATAGCCATATGTTGCTTAATAATGGGGATTTCTGGGAAATGCGTTGTTAGGTGCTTTCATCATTGTGTGAACATCAGAGTATAGTTACACAAACTGAGATGGCTACAGCATCCCTAGGTGATATAAACTTATGGGATCCCCATTGTATATGTAGTTTGTAGTTTACCAAAATGCCTCCAAGAGGTATAATACTATAGTTCCTACTATGCACCAGTCTACTGACTGCAGGGAGCCAGAAGTGTACAGAAAAGCCATAGTCCCCTGAACATACTTCCTAGTAGGCACATATAGGAGGATGAAACTCATTTTTACCTATTGTGTAGGTCCACTCATATGCTGTGGATGCTGCAGAATGAATTTATTCTTTAGTCTCTATTCCCTAAGCACCTGACTCCATCCCCAGAACAGACTGGCATTTAGGGATGTGGACCTATATGTACAGAGTTCCCCTGACACAGTAAGCAGGAGGTAGAATCTTTCCGCTCTAATCCTGTGCTCTCCACCTCCCCGGAAGGGTAGTAGGCTGTCAAGGTATTGTTTCCTGAAGTAGCTATTTAATGAAGGTGCACTTGTGTATTAGTTTCTTTACTACTTTTGCACATTCAGAAACGCATGTGTGCACATACACACAAGCAAGGTAGGCAGGACAGTAAGCACGCAAGGGAGACCCACACATAGCTAGGTGTCTAGCATATACAGGCATGAGTATATAGGGGCAGGAGAGATGGAGGGGTACATCTTATTTCATACAGGTAAAATATTCCTATTCCTACTCATTCATTTATTTTTAAAAATATTTTTAGTTATAGATGGACACAGTACCTTTATTTTATTTATTTATTTTATGTGGTGCTGAGGATTGAACCCAGTACCTCACACATGCTAGGCAAGGGCTCTACCCTGAGCCACACCTCCAGCCCCTACTCACTCATTTATATTCATATTCTCTCTCTCTCTCTTCTCTCTCTCTCCCTTCTCTCTCTCACTCTCTCTCTGTCTTCTCTCTCCCCCACCCTTTCTGTCTCTGTCTCTGTCTCTCTCTGTCTCTCTCTGTCTCTTAGTCTCTCTCTCTCTCTCTCTCTCTCACACACACACACACACACACACACACACACACGTAGCAGAAAAGTGTTTTCCTTTGTATTCCTTATATGAAGGGATGTGAACTTTGTAGATTTAGGGAAATTGAAAGAGGGACTCACCAATTCACACAAAAAGAATTCAGAGAGAATGAACCTATGCCTTTCCCCCTGCAGATACTCACACTTGTGGATATTCATAACTCTTCCTTCTCATATGATCTTTAAAATTTTTTTTAGTTGTAGTTAGACATAATACCTTTATTTATTTATTTATTTATTTTTATGTGATGCTGGGGATTGAACCCAGGGCCTCACACGTGCTAGTCAAGCACTCTACTGCTGAGCCACAACCCAGCCCCTCATGTGGTCTTTGCATGCAATAGTATGGCCACTCCTCTTATAAATACACATTCATCCAAACACATATACACATAGAAATAGAGAGTGGTAGTTGTATGCCAAGTACTGTGCTCCACTTTAGGTTTCTCATCTTATTTTATTTTCTTGGCACCATTTAAGAGGTAGGCTTTGTTATTCCCATTGTTCAGAAGTGGTATATGACTTTGGGAAAATCAGGTTGAATCTTTAAGCTCAATATGTGGTGGAGTGTGGGTTTGAACCAGGGTTTGTGCATACCAAAGACCATGGTTTTCCTACTACATCAGTGATTCCTCTGTGAGGTTCCCAGACCAGAAGCATCAGCATTGCCCAAGAACTTATTAGAAATACAAATTATTGGGTCCCAGGCCTACCAAATCTGAAACCCTTGTAATCATCTTGTCACCAAGTTCTCTGGGTGATTCTGATATTGTTAGATTTGAGAACAAGTGCACTCAACTATACTCACTCTTGTTTCATATTCACAGAAATGATTTGTGGGAAAATGAAGCTTGGTGTTGACATATATTCATTTTCTATCTCCCCTCCCTCCCTCCCTCCCTCCCTCCCTCCCCCTTCTCTCTCTCTCTCCCCCCCTTCTCATCCAAGTCTTTGTCCTACAAGTCTCTCTTATACTTTGTTACTGTTAGTCAAGAGAGCAAACAAAATATATGCTCAAATAGGCATCTTTAATGAGAAGCTCAAGAACCTTCTCTTCTTTCTCATCACAAGTAAGTACCTTGTGTAAAGAAGGGTGACCCACTGGGGGCCTTCTGCCCTGCTCCCTCTCTCTAATCCTTGCTACCTGGGTGAGAGTGCTGTCTAAATGCAATGCACCTGGGCAAGGATTCTGAGAGCGAGAGCTTCATCTACGCATAGGACAGAGCACCTTTTGGTACTTCTTCCATGTCATTCCACAAATGTGTGTTGACCAAATCTTCTGTAATGGGATACAAAGGTAAGTAGTCCTAAAGAAGGCATGCCTGGTCCCTGCTCTCATGAAGCTTACAGTTGAGGGAGGAGAATGGAATTCTTCATCAGCTTTTCCACTTACATGCCCTAAGAGTGGGTGGGCTGCAGTGTGGAATTATCACTGTCACCCTCAAACAAATGCACAAAGGCACGACTTTTCTGTAATCTCACACTAAACTGTGCAGGAGAGAACATTCCCTGCCTCTTTGTACAATCATTGATAAATAGCATTGTAGTTCTGGGTACTCTGAAGGCTGAGACAGTATTGCAGAACAAGATTCTTTGTTCTAACTATACATACACATATCTATCAAGGGCAGATGCCTGGGCCTTCATGTCTGCTCTCCCTCTCGAATCCTTGGAACCTAGGTGTGAGTGCTGCTTCAGTGCAACACACCTATTCAAGGATTCAAAGAGGCTGAGCCTTGTCTCCATGTAGAAGGACCAAGTTATGTATTCATCTCCTCTACCATCTTCCCACCTTCTTTTAAGTATTTGAATTTGTTGTAGGGTGCCAGACTGTATACTGGACATTAGAAACACAGTGGTGAACAAGATGGTCAAGGGCCCTGGGCTTTCTAGAGGGTATCTGTGGGAGAATAAACTTGCCCTGTGGACAGGTACCTCTGTCTGAGTATGAACTTTCTCTTTATTCCAAGCTTGCTGAGTGTCAGATACTGTGATGGGGAAACATACATTGGGTGATGAGACTCATGCACCCACTCATTGTCATCATCAGGGTTAGAGCTGGGCAGAGGAATGAAGGGAATAAAATATCCCCTTCATGGTAGCATCCTTCAACATGTGTGTGCGCATGTGTCATCCCAGCCTTCTTGCTAAGCACCTTTTGGTACTTCTTCCATGTCATTCAGAGTGTGCATGGCAGACTCTCAAGTGTGATCTGAAAAAGATGTCATTCACAGAGTATATTCAGAGGTTTTGTCTGAAAAAGCATGTTTAGGTGACCTGTGCATGGGGGCAGATACATACACACACCTGGGGAGGGGCATCGGTCTTAGATGCGCATAGTGATGTTTTGCCAGGATTGGATCAGGAGAGAGAAATATGCACAAAGACACACAAACAGAGTACAGGTGCCTGGGCCTTCTGCTCTGCTCCTCCTCTCTAATCCTTTGTCCCTGGGTGAGAATGCTTTCTGAATGCAATGCACCCGGGCAAGGATTCAGAGAAGGGGAGCCACCTCTGCATGAAGAAGGACAGAAGATCTGTACAGCACCTCTCATCTGTTTGCTTGCATCTTGCCAGCTTTGTGTCCCTCATTCATTTTTTTTTTGTTTCTGCAAGTACCATGTCTTGAGCAGTCTGCTGGGCATGGGAAACAGACAGACTTGGCTCCTGCCCTCCTGGCTCTTATTGGGTGGGTGTGTGTGTGTGTGGGGGGGGAATTTTATCATCATCCATCACCTCTGCATGCCCTGAGGATGCCACACAGGGAATCTCTTATCTACCCTGTTCAACTTGCACACAAGTCAAACTCACTCTCATACTGACACTTGTAGGAGATGCTTCTCTATTACTTCAGTTCAATCCTAAGTAATTGCCCTGGGCAAAGAACAGCAGGCCTTCCCACATCCTGTACAGCCACAGAATGGGATCCTAGTTAGAATCACTTCTACTCCATGTATGTATAATATGTCAAAATACACTCTACTGTCATGTATAGCTAAAAAGAACAAATTTAAAAAAATAAAAAGAACAGCAGACCTTCTTGTTAAACTCACACAAAGGTCTGTAGGTGCTGAAATCTCCTGTTCTCGCTCCCCCTCTCTAATCCTTGCTATCTGGGTGAGAGTGCTTTCCGAATGCAGTGCACCTGGGCAAGGGTTTCGAGAGGGAGAGTACCATCTTCACTAGGACAGAGCACCTCTGTGTCCTCCTTCCATTCATAATATGACTGTCTATGGCAGGTGGTGTGCTGGGCAGTTGACCCATATTATAATGGGCTTCATTTGGCTGTATCTTCAGGGAGCATACAGCTCAGGGAGAATTCACTCTGCTCCTTATTCATTCAGCCTGCATGTTGTGAAGGTGGGTAGATTGCAGATTGGGACTTGATGCATACCATCCCACATGCACCCATACTCTTTCCTTCCCTCTTTTCTGGGTCTTACACAGACATGTGTGGAAGAATCTTCTAGATCTCAGTACAATCACACATAAATGCATTGTGTGCAGGGAAAGGGGCCCAATGGGTTACCCACACACAGACCCATACCCACAGAGTTGGTCCTCTGAAGTACTCTATTAGTCACATTGTTACAACTAGGTGCCAATGGTTTTTGAATTACAGTTCCTGAGCTCTAAGGGATGGAACCATGTTTCCATTTAAAGGGACATGAACTCCTACATGTCAAATTTCTCTCCTCCATTCTTTTTCGTCTATAAATGCCAGGTACTATGTTGGTCATCGAAGATAAAGGAAGGATAAAAATGGATAAAGGTTGCTTCACTTTATTCTTGTAGGAGACTAGTAAATACACTATGATCCATAGATGTTGTGGACTAATAGACTCTTTGCTCAAAAGAAAAAATGAAGTAGCTTATATGTTCTTCATTATCCAGTGTGCATGCATGACTATGCTCAGGTTCTGCTCAGTGAGATTTCTTAAGTTCTCCCTATTCCTCTGCTTCCAGACATACCCAGATACATGGACTTTTGTGCAGGGAACCCACTTACAGGGATGTAGGATTTGAAACCTGTTGTGTTCTCCCCTTTCAGGTTCCACTGTAAAGACCAGTGAGCTTTCTTACCTTTCCCATAGACAGGGATTGAAGGAGGGGAATCTTCTTCCTGTTGCTGCTGTATGAGACAGGTCTTACTCATCTGTACACTCACATGTGAACATAATATATACAGAAAAGTGAGCCTTCCCTGTAACTATGTGTGAGCACACACATATAAACAGGTTGTGGATGCCTGAGCCCCGAGTCCTCCTCTCCCTCTTGAATCGTTGTACTGGGGTGCCAGTGCTGAGTTATGTGTCCATATATTGCACCTGGGTAAGCAATCAAAGGCTGAACCACTTCTGCATACAACAACCTGTACATAACACCCATCCTTCATTGATTTATCTTTCACAAACAGATGAACCCCTATCATGTGGCCATCGTGGACATTCAGGGTGAGCAAAACTGACATGGAGCTCGTCCTCACATGTCTAGTGGGCATGTTGAAGAGAGTAAACTTCCTTTGCACTCGTTATTCATGCATACACATGTGCCAGGGAGTGAACCTTCTCATTGTGTCCTTCATCCCCCATCATTTTTACACACACACACACACGCACACACACACACACACATGCTCAGATATAGAAACTCAGAAGCTATGTCTCCCTTGCACAGAGTTGCATCCCTAGTGTGTATAGGTCAGAAAAAAAAAACATTATTAGTAGCCTTCTCCCACTCAGGCCCAGTGTGCAAGACAGTGAGCTTGAAGAAAAGTAGGCCCTACTTGTTGCTCTTTACACATACACATGCAGAAAAGACATTTCACCTTTGTGTGATCCTAGGCAAACCACCCATGTGTCAGATTGCTATTTCTTGTGTATATACACACACGTGATCTGAAGATGCCTGAGCCTTCTATTCAAGTCCCTTTCATTCTTGGTGCATGGGTACAAATACTGTCCCAGTCCACTGACTTTATACAAAAATTCAGAGAAAGGGAATCTCATTCATGTTTAAAGGTCTTTTTGTTTTTAGAGGACTGGGGATTGAACTCAGGGGTGCTCTACCACTGAGCCACATCCCCAGCCCTTTTTATTTTTGAGTCAGCGTCTTGCTAAGTTACCCAGTCCAACCTCTTCAATCTTCTGCCTCTCTCTCCTGTGTCACTGGAATTACATGCATTTGCCATTGTACCCAGCTAAAAGTAAATTCTTTATATCATCCCTACTCATTCTTTCATTTATTTAATGTCCAATTGGGGTAATGGTTCTCAAAGTGTGTACCCTAGAGCAGCGGCATCAGGATCATCTGGAAACTTGTTCAAAATACAAACTTATGGGCTCCATACCTGACCTACTAATTCATAAACCACAGCAATCTGCATTCTAACAAGCCTTCTGACTGATTATTTTTTAATATTTAATTTTTAGTTATAGATGGATACAATATATTTATTTTATTTTTATGTGGTGCTGAGATCGAACCTAGTGCCTCATGCATGCTAGGCAAGTGCTCTACCTCTTGAGCCACAACCCCAGCCCCCCTGACTGATTCTTATATTCACACAAGTTTGAGAATCATTGACTTAGTGTAAGTGCTGGTAACACAGTGATGAGCCAGTCAGTTAAGGGGCTAGTAGGGAATGAACTCCCCCAATTCTCATGTATGTTTCCATAGCCCAATGTGGGGAGGGGCACCATTCCATTAGTCTCTCACATCTCCACAACCACACACTTGATGAGTACAGGAGGTTAAATGAACATACAAGAAAGGGAAGGGGAGAGCCTTAACACTAGTTCTCCAGGCATTGTGTACCTTGAACCTGTCATGTACCTGACACTTTAAACACACACACACATACGCACGCACACGCACGCACACACACGCACACACACACAGTGTGCAGAAGAGCGAACTGCTCCTTCTCCTATACCCATTGCATATCGGAGTTGTGAATTCTCAAAACACCTCCTGTGTGCATGGATTACAGGAGGATGAGCCTTGTCATCATGAATCTTCTGCGAGACAGTTCAATCAACACATACTTTTTGATTACTCTTGATGTGCCATGTGCTGTGTTAGGAGTACCCTTTTGTATAAGGGACAGTGTCTCTCTCTCCAGGACTTCCTATCCAGTGGAGATATGTGGTGAATGGGCTTCCCCAAGTGAGGACATAGGCACTTAGGTATACTAGAAATTGAACCTTCTTGTTCTTTTGCATACCCTTTCCCCTTTGTGCACACCTGTGTAAATATAGATATTTCTATAAAAACTGAAAGAATTGGGGGGGGCTTTTTATTCTATGCTCTTGTCTGCAGGAGTGTGAATTTCCATGCTACACATGCACTCAAATGCATGCAGCTGTGCATGTGGCTCAATTCTGATTTCTGCTCACCATTGCCTATGTTTGTAACCTCAGCATGAGTGCTATCTTATCAGTGAACCAGGCTTGTGCAAAGATACACAATCATGAGCCTTGTCTACATGAAGGATAGAGTCTGTGCAGCAGTTTGCTTTTTGTTGCTCATCTTTTAAGTGATTCATTTGTATATTTTTGGTCCATCTGTCCATTCATTTATCTATTCCATTAACAAATGTACTGATTTCCTGCTTTGGGTCAATGCCATGTTGAACTAACTTGTCAGAAATGCCAGCCTTACTGTCTTGTCAGTTCATGGTTAATATACTTCCCCATTGTGTCCAGTTTTCTGTGGATGGGTGGGCTCAGGATGTCAGAAATTGGGCTTTATCCCTTCATACAAATGAGTGTACTGTGCATGTGCATGTCATGGACATATCCTCAGCCTTCTGCTCTGTTCCATCTGCTACTCTTGCCGCCTAGATGTGAGTGCTATCTTGATGCACCACCTACTTCAGGATACAAGAACGGCCCTTTACTACACATAGAAGGACAAAGTGCCTGTGAATCTCCACTTCCTTCTCCTTTTTGTTCCCTTCCCCTTTCCCCTCCCTTCTGCAAGTCCTGATTAAGCACTTAGGATGTGCTGACACTGTGCTGTCAGGGCCATAAGCACTTAGTAGTACACCAGATGGACTTGGTTCTTGCCTCAAAGAAGATGTGTATAAGAGTGGACTTCCATGTCACCTAATATTCCTGTATGAATTGGCAGTGGGCCACAGAATGGGACTTAATATTGACACACTCTCCCAACACATCCAAAGTATGAGACCTCTCACTCCCATTCTCACACAGACCTATGTAACAGAGAACCTTCTCCAAATTGAACAGTATGGGGCCCTGAACCTTCTGCCCTGCTCCCCCTCTCTAATCCTTGCTGTCTGGGTGCTAGTGCTGTCTCAATGCAATGCACCTGGGCAAGGATTTAGAGAGGGTGAGCTCATCAGCATCAAGAAGGACAGAGAGCCTATACATTAATGCCTCCCTCTCTCTCTCTTATAATAGTTTTTTTCTTCCTGTCCTGGGGATCAAACTCAGGACCATACACATGCCAGGCAAGCACTCCACTACTGAGCCATATCCTCAGGCCCTTGTAATAGTTTTTGAGTGACATGTATGTGTTGGGGAAGCACAGAAGAGAATAGTTAGGAATTGCAGGCATTCATTTTGGTGGTCTTGCTATGTACTAGAATAAATCTCCTTATTAAATAATGTCCACATGCTTAGGTACCCAGAAGATGAAAGTGAGTTTTCTATGTATTCCTCTTCTGTCATTCACATACTGGGTAGTAGTCAGGAACCAGAGCCTTCTGATCTGCCCCACCCCCATTTCCTTTCAACCTAGAGATGAGTGTTCTCTCAAGTACTGTCTCCAGCCAAGAATTCAACAAGAGGGAGCCATGCCTACATCTAGAAGATCAAGTGTTGTTATGTCTCCCTTCTTGCTTTCCTCAATTTCTTGATTTATCAGACTATCAGAAGCATAAAGAAGAATAGATCTCCCTATGACCTATTCTATGCACATGTCTGGTTGAAAAGAATGAGCTTCCTTGTTGCAGGTAGGTGGAGGTACTTGCATACATATACAAACATGCTGTTCCAGTACTTGATCCTTCAGTTCTGCACCCTCTGTCATCTGCACTGCAGAGGTGCCATGCTTTCCATCTGTGTGCATGGGCCTAAGGAAAGTGTGCATTGTTATATTAGAATACTGTTTACTTTACCATCAGTTCCCTCAGATTCAGGCATTTTTTTCAGCAGTTACTTAGGGAGCACTTACTATGTGTTAGCCACTCTGCTGGTTGCTAGAAAAACAGCACTGAACTAAATAGGCAGCATTGGTTGTTTAGTCTAGTAGGTAGATAAAAGTGTTTCTTAGAAACTTATTTTTGTCAGTACTGGGGATTGAACTCAGGGTGCTTTGCCACTGAGCTGCATCCCAAGTTCTTTTTATTTTATGTTGAGACAGGGTCTCAGTAAGTTGTTGAGATTTGCCTTGAACTAGCTATCCTTCTGCCTCAGCTTCCTAAATTGTTGGGATTACAGGTGTGTACCCCTGTGTCTGGCTTTGGAAACTGTTTAACTTAGGTTTGGGTGTAGAAAGAGACAGAAGATCATCTCCCCATTTATTTATTTTTTTTAAAGAGAGAGTGAGAGAGGAGAGAGAGAGAGGAGAGAGAGAATTTTTAATATTTATTTTTTAGTTCTCGGCGGACACAACATCTTTGTTTGTATGTGGTGCTGAGGATCGAACCCGGGCCGCACGCATGCCAGGCGAGCGCGCTACCGCTTGAGCCACATCCCCAGCCCCCATCTCCCCATTTATTGATTGGGTATTTTGTTTATTATTTTATTTTGGGGGTGTTTTTTGAGTTCTTTATATATGTCAATATTAATTTCCTGTCAAAAGAGGGGATTCTCTCTTTATGCTCTTGTTTCCTTTACTGTACAGAAAGAAGCTTTTCACTTTGATGCTATCCCACTTACTGATTCTTGGTTTTATTTCTTGAGCTTTAATAGTCTTATTAAGGAAGTCAATGCCTATACCAATATATTGGAGTGTTGAGTCTATGTTTTCGTGTAGTAGCAGTTGCAGTGTTTCTGGTCTAATTCCTAGGCATTTGATCCACTTTGATCAAGAGATAAAGATCTAGTTTTATTCTACATATGAATTTCTGGTTCTCCCAGCATTATTTGTTAAAAAGGTTGTCTTTTTACAACATATTTTTGGTGTCTTAGTCAAGGTTCAGATGACTGTAGCTGTGTGGGTTTATCTCCATCTTCTGTTCTATTCCATTGGTCTTCATGTCTGTTTTTGTACCAGTCATACAGTTTTTGTTACTATAGCTCTATAGTATAATTTGTGATCAGCTATCAATTAATGGGCAAATGATCTTAACACACATAACTAGAAATAGCCAATAAATACATGGAAAACTGTTCAACATCCCTGTTAATCCAGGAAATGCAAAACAAAACAACACTGAGATTTGATTTCACTCCAGTTAGAATGGCAATAATTACTAGCAAGGACATGGGGGAAAAGGTAGAGTTAAACATTGTTGGTGGAACTGCAAATTATAAACCATTTTGGAAAGCAGTTTGGAAAGTTATCAAAGGAGTAAGAATGGAACCACCATATGATCCACCTATCCCACTCCCTGGCATATATCTAAATAATCTAAAATCAGCATACTGTACTGATGCAGCCATATCAATGTTTATAACAATGCAATTCACAATAGCCAAGCTGTGGAACCAACTTAGGTGCCCATCAACAGATAAATGGATAAAGAAAATGTGGTGTGTGTGTGTGTGTGTGTGTGTGTGTGTGTGTGTGTGTGCGCGCGCGCGCGCGCATGTATAATGGAGTATTATTGAGCCATAAAGAAGAGTGAAATTATGGCATCTGTGAGTAAATGGAGGAGCTGGAGAACACCATGCTAAGTGAAATAAGGCAGATTCAGAAAGTCAGATGTCGAATGTTTTCTCTCATGTGGAAGCTTGAGAATGAGAGAATAAAGTAAAAAAAAAAAAAAAAAGGAGAATCTCATGAAAATAGAACAGACACCAAAAGAGTAGAGGAAGAGGAAGGGGAGAGAAGATGGGAACATGGTGTAGTGTTAGGGAATGAAGTATACTAAATCATGCTATTTTCATGCATGACTATACCACAATGAATTCCATTTATATATAATTATAATGCATTCATTAAAATAATAATATAAGGGAGATACACAGAGTAGAACAA
Source organism: Ictidomys tridecemlineatus (assembly GCF_052094955.1). Lineage (NCBI taxonomy): Eukaryota > Metazoa > Chordata > Mammalia > Rodentia > Sciuridae > Ictidomys > Ictidomys tridecemlineatus. Next base: position 86,538,114 of record NC_135493.1, read on the forward strand.
GTGAATCAGGGAGAAGGAAAAGGATGGTACTAAGGAACTCTTGGACTCAAGTGATCCTGTTGCCTTAGCTCCCAGATAGCTGGGACTATAGGCCCATGCCATTATGCCCTACAGTAATCCTTTTTTATGTTCCACATTGTTTGGGTTTGGACAAATGCATAATGACATGTAACCAACATTATAGTACACAGAGTAGTTTCACTTTAAATTCTTTATGCTCCACCTCTTCAACTTTCCCCTCCCCTATTCTAAATCTTTGGCAATCACTGATCATTTAATGTGTTAATGGTTTTGCCTTTATATATTTACTCATTTATTTGTTTGTTTATTTTGGGGGCACCAAAGATTGAACTCAGGGGCACTCAACCACAGATCCCCAGCCCTATTCTGTATTTTATTTAGAGACAGAGTCTCACCAAGTTGCTTAGTGCCTTTTGCTGAGGCTGGCTTTGAACTCATGATCCTCCTGCCTCAGCTTTCTAGCTGCTGGGATTACAGGCATGTATCACCTCACCTGGCAGCTCATTTATCTTTATTGGTGAAGAAGGTTCCATTGTCTGAATGTGCCACAGTTTACTGTAGTCCCAGTGACTCAGGAGACTGAGTCAGGAGGATCACAAGTTCAAAACCAGCCTTGGCAACTGAGTGAAGCCCCTAGCAAGTTAGTGAGACCCTGTCTCAAAATAAAAATAAAAAGGGTTAGGGAATGTAGCTCAGTGATAAAGCACTCTGGGTTTAATACCCAATAGCAAAAGAAAAAAAATAATTTAATATGCCATAGTTTATTTGTATTATTCATTTATTGAAGGGCAGTTTAGTTGTTTCCAAGTTTTGGCCATTATGAATAACAATGCTATAGACATTTGTGTGCAAGATTTTTTATGGATATAAATTCTCAGCTCAATTGGGTAAACACAAGAATTGGAGGGATCATATGGTAAGACCATGTTTAATTTTGCAAGAAACCACCAAACTGTCTTCCATAGTAGCTGTACCTTTTTATATTCCCACAGGCAATGAATGAAAGTTATTATGCATCCCCATCAGCATTTAGTTTTGTCAGTGTTTTGGATTTTAGCCATTCTAATAGATATGTAGTTTTATCTCATTTTAATTTGCAATTCCCTAATGACATTTGATGTTAGGCATCTTTTCATATGCTTCTCTGTCTGTCATCAGAGTATCTTCTTTGTTGGGTGTCTGTTCAGGTCTCATGTCCATTAACTGGGTTTTTAAATTTTTTGTTGAGTTTTAAGAGTTCCTTGTATATTATAGGTATCGATCCTTTATCATCTATGTCTTTCACAAACATTTTCTCCCAGTATCTAATTTGTTTTTTTTTTTCACTTTGCTAGCAGTGGCTTTGACAGAGCAACAGTTTTTATAAGAAAGTCCAACCTATCGTTTTTTTCATAAATCATGCTTTTGGTATCTTATCTGAAAACTCATTGTCAAACCTGAAGTTGCCTATATTATTTTCTAGGACTTTTATAGCTTGTGTTTTTACATCTAGTCCTGTGGCTCATTTTTAATTAAATTTTGTTAAAGTCGAAGGCCTATGTCTAGATACATCTTTTGCATGCACATGTCCAGCTGTTTCAGCACCATTTTTAGAATAGATTATCTTTGCATCATTGTGTTGCCTTTGCTCCTTTCTCAAAGATCAACTAACTATATTTTGGGGAGTGTAATTCTAGGTGCTCTGTTCTGTTCTGTGGATTTATTCTGTCACCAATACCAAACTGTCTTGATTACTGCATCTCTTTTTTTTCAGGATGCATCACTATTTATTTTATTTTTATTGGTTCTTTTTATAACAGTAGAATCCATTTTGACATGATTATACAAGCATGAAATACATTTTATTCTAATTCAGACCCCTGTACCTCTCCTTCCACTTCCCTTCCTACTCCCCCTGCTCCCTTTCCTATATTACTTCATCTTTTTTTGAGGGAGGTACCAGGGGCACTCGACCACTGAGCCACATTCCCAGTCCTATTTTGTATTTTATTTACAGACAGAGTCTCATTGAGTTGCTTAGTGCCTCGCCATTGCTGAGATTGGCTTTGAACTCATGATCCTCATGTCAGCCTCCTGAACCACTGGGATTCTAGGCAAGCACTACTGTGCCTGGCTATGCTTTCACTTTATTTATTTTATGCAGTACTAAGGATCAAACCCAGTGCTTCACATATGCTAGGCAATCATTCTGCCACTGAGCTATAGCCCCACCCCTGCTCATATAAATCTTGTATTTTTTTAAATAATTGACTAATAGTCTTTTTATATTTATTTTTTAGTTGTAGTTGGACACAATACCTTTATTTTATTTTATTTATTTTTATGTGGTGCTGAGGGTCAAACTCAGGGCCTCACACTTGTTAGGCAAGCTTTCTACCGCTGAGCCACAACCCCAGCCCTAAATCTTGTATTTTGATAGTTTTATACCTAATTATTTCATTTTTGGTACTACTTTAAATGACATTGTGTTTTTAATTTCAAGTTCCAATTTTGCACTGTTAGAATATAAAAAAAGTTGACTTTTACGTATTAACCTTGTATCTAGCAACATTTCTAAACTTGCTTATTAGTATTAGAAGTGTTTTGTTGATTCTGTGGAATTTTCTACATACTCAATCATGTAATCACTAAACAAGGACAGTTTTGCTTCTTCCTTCCTACTCTATATACATTGTTTCCTTTCCTTGTCTTACTGCATTCCTTGGAACTTTCAGTATGATGTTGACGAGGCTTCCTAGAAGGTAACATCCTTGCTTTGTTCTCAATTTCACTGGGATAGCTTCAAGTTTCTCACTGTTTAAGTATGATGTTAGCTGTAGATTTTTTTGTAGATGTTCTTTATTAGGTTGCAGAAGTTCCTTGTATTCATAGTTTATTGACATTTTTTTTATCATAAATGGGTGTTGGATGTTGGCAAATGCTTCTCTATATCTATCAATAAGATCATGTGATTTTCTTTAGTATATTAATATGATAGATTATGTTTATTTATTTTTGAATGTTGAACTATTAACCTTCAATAACTGGGATAAATCCCATTTGGTCATAGCATGTAATTCTTTTGTTGTATTCAATTTGCTAATATTTTCTTCAGGATTTTTCCATCTTTGTTTTCGGAGATATGGGTCTGTGGTTTTCTTGTCATTTCTCTACCTGGTTTTGGTATTAGGACAATTCTGGCTTCATAGAATGAATTAGGAAGTTTCCCTTTGCTTTTATCTTCTGAAAGAATTTGTAGAGAATCAGTATAATTTCTTCTTAAATGTTTAGTAGACTACACCAGTGAACCCATCTGGGTCTGTGCTTTCTGATTTGGAAATTTATTAATTATTGATTTACTTTCTTTGATAAGTATAGGCTTATTTACATGATCTTTTTCTCCTTGTGTGAGTTTTGGTAGATTGTGTTTTTCAAGAATAACTAGTCCATTTCATTTAGTTATAAAATTTGTTGACATAGAATTGTTAGTAATGTTCCTTTATTATCTTTTAATGTGCATGTGATCAAGAGTGATAGTCCCTGTTTTATGTATCATATTAGTGATTTGTGCCTTCTTTTTTTGGTTGGGTAAATTGACAAGACCTTTATTATTCTATTGATCTTTTCAAAGAGCCAACTTTTTGTTTGTTGACTTTCTCTTTTGATTTACTGTCTTCACTTTCATTGAATTCCACTCTGATTTTATTACTTCTTACTTTGGATTCATTTTGTTTTTTTTTTTCTAATTTCTTAAAGTGGAATCTTAGAGGATTGATTTTAGATCTTTCTTGTTTTTCTTATATATGTAAAAAGAAGTGCTATCAGTTTCCCTCTAAGGACTGGTTTTTCTGCATCCCACAAATTTTTATGTTATTTTTCCTTTTGATTTTGTTCAGTATTTTTTAGTTTCTCATGAGACTTCTTTGACTAATGTAATATTAAAAGTATCTTTAATCTCCAAATTATTTTGCTTTTTACCAGCTGACGTTCTTTTATTGATTTCTAGTATAATTCCATTGTGGTCTGAGAGCATACTATTTATGATTTATGTTCTTTTAAATTTGTTATGGTGTATTTTATGTCCCAGACTTGATCTATCTTAGTGAATGTTCTATGTGAACTTGAGAAGAATGTGTGTTCTTATGTTGTTACACAAAGTATTCCATTGATGTCAAGGAAAAATTCAGTTGATTGATGGTGCTATTCATAGTTTATTTCAGTAAACTGTGTACTTATTGATTCTGTGCCCATTGAATCTATAAGTTACTGATAAAGGAGTGTTAAAGCCTCCAACTAAAATAGTGGGTTCATCTATTTCTCCTTGTATATCAGGTTTTGGTTCACATATTTTGACACTCTATTGTTAGGCACATACTAATTAAAGATTGTTATGTAGTCTCAGAAATTTGATCCCTTTATTGCTATGTAATGCTCCCTCTATCTCTGATAATTTTCTTTGCTCTGAAATCTGTTTTATTCCCTGAAATTAATAGCCTACTCCAGATTTGTTTAGATTAGTGGTAGCATGTTATATCTTTATATCCTTTTCTAAAGAGTAGTCTATTGTAATTCTTACCCTTGCCCATATATACATAAGGTGTTTATTTCCCCTGGCTAATTGCATGATGTTTATCCTTTGATTTTCTGCAGTTAGGATATGATTTGCCTAGATGTAGAATTTTTTGGCATTTATCTTTCTTAGATTTCTCTGAGCTTCATTAACCTGTGCTGGGTGTACCATTATTAATTCTGGGAAATTACCAGTCATAATCACTTCATGTATTTCTTCTGTTCCTTTCTTCTTGTGGTAGTCCCATTATGCATGTTACATCTTTTGTAACTGTCCCACAGTTTTTGGATATTCTTTTCTTTGCTTTTTTCCCCTGTATTTTTTTCCAATTTGCATTTCAGTTTGGGAAGTGTCCATTGATGCTTCTTCAAGCTCACTGATTGTTTCCTTTCCCATGTCCAGCTGATGAGCCCATTTAAGGCATTCTTTGTTTCTATTATAGTTTTTTTTATATCCTTGTTGTTTTTTGTCTTTTGGTATACCTTATGATTTCTGTTGAGAGCTGGACAGGATATACTGAGTAAGCAGAAACTAAGGTACGTAGACTGTTAGTGTCAGTTTTTTTAAAAAATTCATCAGAATATACCCTGACATAATCACAAAATCTTGGTACACAACCTACTCCAATTTGATTCCCAGGACTCTCCCTTCTACCCTTACCCCTACCTCCACTCCATAAATTCCTCTTCAATCCACCTGCAGTTTACTTTTTTTAAAAATTAGTGTTCTGAGGATATACCTGATGCCAGTACCTACTGTGCCACATCCATGCATGCACATACAAAAGTTTGGTCAAATTCATCCCACTCTTCTTCCCTTTTCCTGTTCCTCCTCAGTCCCTTCATCTAATCTATTGATTTTTTCCTCTAATTTCATGGAATTTCTTATCCACTTTTTCCCCTTTCTCTGTCTTTATTTCTTTTTTTACTCTCCTCCCCTTATTTTGGACTAGTTTCTGCATATCAGAGAAAACATTTGACCTTTGGCTTTTGGGGACTGCATTATATAACTTGGCATGATAATCTCCAGTTCCATGCATTAACTGGCAACAACCATAAAGTCATTCTTTATGGCTCGATAATACTCCATTGTGTATATATGCCACATTTTCTGTATAAGGCTGTGTCACTGTAGTATGCTGATTTTAAATCTTTTAGATATATATAGGAGTGGGATAGCTTGGTCATATGGTGGCTCCATTCCTGTTTTTTTTGAGGAATCTCCATACTGTTTTCCAGATTGGTTGTACTAATTTGCAGTCCCACCAACAGTCTATAAATCTATTACCCCATATCCTTGTCAGTGTTTATTATTATCTGTCTTCTTGATAACTGCCATTCTGACTGGAGTCAGATGAAATCTCGGTTTTTATTTGAATTTCCCTAATTGCTAGAGATGATGAACATTTTTTCATATATTTGCTGAGAATTTAAACTTCTTTTAAGAAGTGTCCATTTAGTTCTCTTGCCCACTTATCGATTAGGTTCAAGAATCACATAATTATAGATACAGAAAAAGCATTTGACAAAGTAAAGCATCCATTCATGTTTAAAATACTACAAAATCTAGGGACACAATGAACTTTCTTCAACATTTTAAAGGCTATATATAACAAACCCAAGGCCAATATTATTCTGAATGGAGAAAAACTGAATCATTTCCCCTAAACACAGGAACAAGACAAGAATGCCCACTTTCACCACTCTTGTTCAACATACTCCTTGAAACTCTAGCCAGATCAATCAAGCAGGAGAAGGACATTAAAGAGAATCAAATAGTAAAAGAAAAGCTCAAATTATCTGTTTGCTGACAACATGATCCTATATTTAGAAGACCAAAAAAACTCCACCAGAAAACTCCTACAGCTGATAAATGAATTCAGCAAAATAGCAGGATACAAGATCAACACTCAGGAAACAATCATGTTTCTAATACACCAATAATGAATCTGCTTAAAAAGAAATTAGGAAAATTATCCCATTTAAAATAACCTCAAAAATACTTGGAAATCAATCTATAACAAAAGAAATGAAAGACCTCTATGATGAAAACTATAGAACACTATAGAAAGAAATTGAGGAAGACCTTAAAGGATGGAAAGACCTCCCATTTTCTTAGATAGGCAGAATTAATTTTATCAAAATGACCACATTAATAAAAGCATTTTACAGATTCAACCCAATCCCTATCAAAAGTACAATGATATTCTTCACAGAACTAGAAAAAAATAGTTCTGAAATTCGTTTGGAAAAATAAGAAACCCATATAGCTAAAGTGTTCCTTTCCTATACGCATTCCTTACTTTCGTACTCTAAAAGTTTTTCATATACTATGTTAAATATAATCGACACCAGGAAGTATCATTGCCATCCCATTTTGATTTTTGGTTTTAATATAAATATTCTGTCATATTCAGAAAGAAATCCTGCATATGGAATATATTTTTAAAAATTCGATCCAAAATGACTATACATATATTTTTAATATTTTTAGTTGTATTTGGACATAATACCTTTATTTTATTTGTTTTTATGTGGTGCTGAGGATGGAACCCAGTACCTCGCACATAGTAGGCAAGCATTATACCGCTGAGCCACAAACCCCAGCCCGACTACATATTTTAAAAGTCCATTCTTGACATCTGTTTGAGATAATTATGGATTGAAAAACTTTTATCTGTTCATTTGATAACTTATGTTAACAGTTTCCCTTGTGATACCTGTCTTACATTCCTAGAATAAATCCTTCATATATATATATATATATATATATATATATATATATATATATCAGGGAAATCATTCAACGTGATGTTATATTCAGCTTGTTAAAAGTTTATTTACTAGTTTTACATGTGTGTACCATAGTAAAAATGATCTGTAAATGTCTAGTGTTGTCTTTGTCAGGCCTGGCAGTCCCTTATTTTTGAACCTCCAGGGTGCTTCTGTAGTCATCCCCTTTATCACACACTTGAAAGCCTGTGTAACAGAATAGTTATTATTATCTGAAGAATCTCTGAGATAAAAACAAAGAAAAGCTTATCTGCTAATGGAAGATAGTATATTATTGTTTAATTTTAATTTTTCTGAATTATTAAAGCCATTTTTATTTTTAATTACTTTTATTGGTGCATTTTTATTTTTAATTACTTTTATTGGTGCATAATCATACATAATATCAAGATATTCATACATGAACATAGCATAATTTTTAAAAAATATTTATTTTTTTTAGTTTTTTAAAAATATTTATTTTTTAGTTTTTTTTAATATTTATTTTTTAGTTTTTTTAAATATTGATTTTTTAGGACACAAAACAATGCCTTTATTTTTATGTGGTGCTGAGGATCGAACTCGGGTCGTGCCCGTGCTAGGCTAGTACTCTACCTCTGAGCCACAATCCCAGCCCAACATAGCATAATTTGATCAATTCATTCCCCAGTATCTCCCCTCTTTCCTTCCTTCTTCCTTTCCCTAGATCCCTTTGTCTTCTGTACTGGTCTCCCTTCTATTTTCTTATGATTCCTTCCCCCTGCCCTTTTTCTTTCTATCTTCGACAAGTGAGAGAATGTGGCTATTTTGAAGATATTAGTTTTAGCTAATCATCTGTTGGAATTCAATTATAATGATTTAAACAATCACTTTATATATCAACGCTATTACTCCTTTGGAAAAAAATTGCAAAGGTATTAGTTTGTCATCAGCTTCACTTTCCCAGCTATCAAACTCTGACTGGTATGTCCTCTTTTCCCTTCTCATCAATCATGGGTATTGTCCAAGTACAATTTCTCTAAGATAAGTTTTTTCTGTGCTTAAGCAATTCTTACCATGTGGTCTGTGAGTTCCTGAGATCTTTTTCTGGGAGGGGGCTGTAGTGTCAAAATTATTTTCATATTAATATTAAAATATAATTTGTATTTTCTACTCATTTTCTTACAAATATAGTTGAATTTTTAGAGGATACATGATGAGTGATGATGCATTGCTCTGAAGGCCAAGAGAATAAATAGAAGCAGAATCCAGCTGTCCTCTATTTAGCCAAACATTAAAGATATTTGCAAAATGTTTTCTCATTTTTATTTTGGAAAATGTAGTTATTTTTTAAAAATATTAATGCTAACATAGTGGGTTTAATATTGTTATTTATTTAGTGTTATTATTTCAGTTTTATTTATTTATTTAATAGTGCTTAAGATGGAAACATGGACCCTGCCCACACTCTACCACTGAGATATACCCCCATTTCTATTACATTGAAATAAGTGAATAAATATATCATTAAATATGTCAAAATTTTAATATCAAATGCAGTAATTAAGTATAGATAAAAATATCTGTATATAAGAGCTGTTTAGGGCTGGGTGCAGTGATACACACCTGTAATCCCAGCATCCCAGGAGGCTTACAAGTAGGCTCTTGCCTTTATCTTACTACCTACTGGTGGGAATGTGTGTTCCTCCTTGTGTTGCTCCTCTTCCATTGAAATCACCTGAATTGAAATTGGAAGTAACAAAACTTTTCCCTGCCCTTTTCTACTCTCTTTATTCCACCCTACTGCTGCCACACTTACCTCCTAAAATAGGTTTTTAAAAAATTGTTTTTAGTTGTAGATGGACAAAATACTTATATTTTTATTTATGTGGTGCTGTGGATTGAACCCAATGCCTCACACATGCTAGACAAGCTCTCTTACCACTGAGCTACAGCCTCAGTTTTTAAAAAATATTTATTTATTAGGTGTAGATGGACACGACACAATGCCTTTATTTTTATGTGGTGCTGAGGATAGAACCCGGGTCCCACCTGTGCTAGGTGAGTGCTCTACTGCTGAGCTATAATCCCAGCCCCAGCCCCAGTGTCAGTTTTTTATTGTGTTTGTTCTCAAAAACCATAGTAACTCCACTGGTTTTCCAGGTCCTTCATGACCCACCACTATGCAGTAGCACACAAGATTACTGTCCTCTAGTCAGGCACAAATGCCAGCCTCATTCTCATCTTTAAGTCTTTGGCCATTTTGTTTCCTGGGTGTTATGGTTTAGATGTGGTGTCTTCCAAAAGCTTACAAGTGAGACGATGCAAGGTTTGGAGGAGAAATGATTGGGTTATATACTTAATCAGTGAATTGATCCCTGATGGGATTAACTGAGTGATGACTAGAGGCAGGTGGGGTGTGGTTGGAGGAAGTGGTTCATTGGGGGCGTGGCTATGGGGTATCTGGAGAGGAAGTCTCTACCTGATTCCTGATCACCAAGTGAGCTGGTTCCCTTTGCCATACTCTTCTGCCATGATGTTCAGCCTCTTCTGGAGTCCCTAAGGAATGGAGCTGGCTGTCTATGGATTGAGACCTCTGAAACAGTGAGCCCTTAAGTAAACTTTTCCTCCTTACAGTTGTTCTAGTTGGGTCTTTAAGTCATAGAAGTGAAAAAGCTGACACTGGGCCTGGAATACCTTCTCTCCTCCATCAGATCTTCGCTAGCATATATTCTCCTTCCATTTCCTGAATACCAACTGCACTTTTATTCTAACCATTGAACACATACCTGTTGTGTCCCTGCATTAAGTGAAGATTCTTTCCTCTTCTAGACCATAAATTCCTTGAAAGTTAGGGACAGGGCAATAAACTCCTTTTGTATCCTCAGTTCCCTCCCCTCATAATGAAAGGTATAAATTTATTGAGTGTCAGCCATATAAATAAGTTGATTAGCTCTTAGCTCTTCTTCCTCTACTGGAATTCTCCTCAGTGAGCACTTAATGAATACCTATTCTGAGACAACACAGAAGTTGCTGGAACAACAGAAAGGAGAAGGACACTGTGTAATCACAAGGCTCAAGTGAAAGAGATTATGCAGTCAACATAGATGTCTGAACAAAGGGTGTATTGAGGGAAAAGCCTATTTGAACTGGCCCTAGATGGACTGAATATGATTTCATCAGACTGGAAGGAGACCAGAAGTGGGGATGGGTGGGATTCCATGTATAGCATCTGGCCTGTATAAAGGCCTAGAGACCTAAAAGTACAGCCATTCCTCCATATCAGTGGGGAATGTTCTCTCTGGGACCTCTTACAGATCCCCAAATCTATGGATGCTCAATTCCCTTATATAAAATGTCATAGTATTTGCATAGAACTTACACCCATCTTCCTGTTCCCACTGTATTATTTCTAGATTATTAATCATATTTAATACATTGTAAGTGTTATAGAAATAGTTGCTATTCTGCATCATGTAGGGAATAATGTCAAGAATTTAAAGGCTGTCATTGTAGTACAGAGCCATTTTTTTCCAAATACTTTAAATCTGTGGTTGGTTGATTTAGCCATAGGACATCCAGAGATACAGACAGAGATCCTTCATGACCTATGGTGGGATATAACAAATATGTGATAGGAGATAAGTCTTTCTGGGTAGATAGGATCTAGATTTGATAGGACCTGAATATGTGATGCAAAGAAATTTAAACTTGACCCTGTAGGCAGTGAGGAAATAGCTTATAATTTTAAGCGAGAAAGTGACAAAGGGCATTTGTCAGCTTTGTAACACAAATGTCAACTATTCAGCATTTCCCCTTGATTGCTTTCCTACTTAGCCCTCCATGTTCTCTAGTTGAGCCAATAACTAAATTCCCTTTCATTGTTCCTTGCCTACTCCAAATTCTGGCTGACCTCAGGCTTGTGCTATCTGGAAGTTTGATTTATTCCAGATGTGCCATTCTTTTCTTCCTCTTTTTTTTTTTTTTTTTTTTTTGGGTACTGGGGATTGAATCCATAGATGCTTAACGACTGAGTTACATCCAGAGCCCTTTTTATTTTTATTTTGAGACAGGATCTCACTAAGTTGCTGAGACTGGCCTCAAATTTGCAATCCTCCTGCCTCAGCCTCCCAAATTGCTGGGATTATAGGTGTGTGCCACCATCCCTGGATAGATATGCCATTCTTTGGATTGATATGTCATAGCGAAGCCCCAAGGTGTTATGGAAAAAGCACTGGGCCTGGAGTTCAGCTGGACTTGTGATCAAAACTCAAGTTTAAGGAACTTTCAGTTGTTTCCTAATTATACTGCTTTAATTTTTCATGAACATCTTTACATCTGCAAAGTAAAACTAAACAATATCTGAATGAATTATCTGTGCACAAATGCCACTTTCACTTTTACTGATTGAATTTATTTCCTATCCCTAGCATCTGTTTTGCTTGATTTACTCACTGCTTCTAACTTTCTTTTATTGACCCTTCCTTTCAATGTATTTATTAAGGAAACACTTTATAACCCAAACAGTGAACCAGAGAGCTGCTTCAGGAAATGTTTGAAATGAGGCTGTTCAGTTTAGCTTGATTGTTCCATGTCAGTGGGTTACAGGAAGGAGTTTTCAAGGTCCCTATGGGAAAAATGAGAAGTTTTCCAGTTTCTCCTTTGTTAGATCTTCTCTTGTAGCATCGTTATTTTGTTTTAATGAATTCCCAGAACAATAGGTACACCCATTTGAAACTATGACTACAGGACACATTCCAAAGCCAAACATAAATTATTTTTGGATTTCCCATACTTTTTTCTCCCTATGATTTGTGTGGCTAATATAGAGTTGCTGGAACCATGTATATTAAATCACTTCCTGAATGAAATACAGTAGGGAGAGGGGGAAGGGACTCTGCATTGCCTTACAAACTTTCTTGCTTTCTTTCAGTTCTACTCACTGTATGAAACTCATGAGCATTTAATAAATTTACACTAAAAGAAAACTTCTTGAGTGTGTTACTCTGTTAGCCTCGGTTTTTCTCATCAACTAAAATGGTGGTGGTTTTCAGATAAGCTTTCTAGTCACCTGGAGTGCCTCCTGAAGAGATTGGGTGCTTTTTGTAGATTTGTTGAATGTAGTGAACCCTAAAACCAGACGAGCATTTTTGAAAATACTGATGTTGATGCCAACTGCACTTAAAAAGGAAAGTTGTCATGGGGTTGAGGTCATGGAACATGTCTTATTTATGTTTTGTGTTTAGGTTAATATTGTTTCCATTGTTTTTTTTTATTTTCCTCCTGCTAAGTTTGAAGTAGCAACAAAGACGTCAAATGGAATTCCTGGAAATTTAGGACTGGAGTTTAAGGGAGCAATAAGAGCTAGAGATACAGGTCAAGTGTGCTTTATCCAATATGCTGTGACCAGAAGTGTTTCAGATTTCAGAATTTTTCAAATTTGGGAATATTGCATATACATAATGAGATACATTGGGGATGGGACCCAAGTCTAAATATAAAATTATTTTTTTTCATGTATACCTTATACACATAACATGAAGATAATTTTGTATAGTATTTTTAGTGTGCTTTCATTTTGACAGTGATCCATTATAGGAGGTCACATGTGCCAGTTTCCACTTGTGATGTCATGTTGACACTCAGAAACTTTGAGATTTTGGAGCATTTATAAGATTTCAGGTATTCAGATTAGGGATGGTCAACCTGTAGAAGGTTTTCTTAAAGGATAAAACAAGTAAATAAGATTAAAGCTGGGAAGCATCTTTTATCTTAGTCAATTAAGACTAAGATCCAGAGTTAAGGGGAGAGGCTATTTTTGCTCATCTTTTAAAAATTATTTGTCTGTTTATTTGGTGTTCAAAAGGGACAGCTGTGCATGTGGGTGGTCAGAATAGGGAGTCAGAGTCCAAGTGAAGAAGGGCACAAACTCAGAAGGGTGTTAGTTTGGGGTGTTGAAGTTTAAATATATTAAAGATGGTGTCAGGACATCACACGGGGCCCTCTTTAGTGTCAGAACCTGAGCAGGATAAAGGATAAAGAAGGCACCTACATGAGACAGTGACTGTTTTGTGAGTGAGAACCTGACAAGTATGAGAACACCCATGTAGGGAAAATAGGTGGGAAGGAGATGGGAGATTGATTATATGCAGGGACATTGTTCAAGAAAGAAAAAAGAAATTGGGGTGATAGGATCTATATTTTTCATTGTCAGTTGAAAAAAGGTACAAAAATAGGAAGGGAAAAAAAACCTAGGTTGAGCCCTATCATGTTTAATAGAAATTAGAGGTATAAGTGAGTACTTATGGTATACTATGTGTGTGTGTATATAATATATAAAAACATTTTATATATGTAAAATGTAAGTATGCAGAAAGCATTTTGGTTAATATATAGGTATGGATGTGGAAATATAAATGAAAATATGTATTCCTACCTATGTCCACTAAGAGAGTTTGGTAACAGCAACACACAATAACAATGAACATATTTATACCATATCTTTCTAAAATACCATTCTTAAGTAAAAGGATTCAAGATTCTTTGAAGAAATGACTGGTTCTAGGAATGGAGCACAAAAGTACAAGATGAGTCTGGGATGTCTTTTGTGACAGAGATTAAGAGAATTGTCAAAGCACGATAGGAATGTGTCGAAAGGGTACATAAATGCACATGAAAGAGGTTCCCACTAGCTAAATTTTAGAAAATTTGAACATGAATGTAATAATAGCAATGGATTATAATCCATTGAACAAAATAAGAGTCTACATATCTATATAAAGATTGAATGAATAAAATGTTTTATAAGAAATAGTTTATTTGCCTAGTATTAATGTACTTAATCAGAAAATAATCATTCTTATAAGGAGACAAATAATATATTAACAGTGAAGAGGCTTGAAATATACCACTTTGTTGGTGGGGGGAGCAGTACTAGGGATTGAACCCAGGACCTTGTGCATGCTAGGCAAGTACCCTACCACTGAGTATCTGCAGTGCTTTTAATTTTTTTTTTTTTGTTTTAAGACTGGGTCTTAATAAGTCACCCAGAGTATACTTCAGTTTGTGATCCAGCTCCCTCAGCTTCCCAAGTAGCTGAGATTATAGGCATGTGTCACTGGCCCAGCTAGACACAACTTGTATCAAGTTATCAAATAAATACCATTAATGGGACAAATAAAAAAAAACATGTGCCCTCTGATAAGAAACAATTAGGAGAACAAAGCTTTTCCTAAGATCTCTGATCTTCTTGCCAAAGGTATGTATAACCTGAATCTACTCATGAGTAAATATCAAACAAACCAAAATTGAGAGATTGTCCACAAATAAATAGTCTATATTCAAGATTGTCAACATTATAACCTCAAGAAAAGATAGGATCTGTTCCAGATAGCAATTTCATGTAGGTATTCCTTCTGTCACTTTTCCAGAAATTTAGTATTATTCCAAATTTTGTATCCCCCCAAATGTCAGTAGAGAAATTAGGAAGTAAGAAAGAAGCACTCAACATAGAAATCATGATGATTTGAAGGAATCCACTCATGTCAAGTTCAAAGCAAGAGTACAAAACACTGACAGAGGGCTAGAAGTGTACCTTAATAGTAGAGCCTTTGCCTAGCATGCACAAGGCCTGGATTTGATCCCTAGCATTGCAGATGGTGATGATGATGGTGATGATGATGATGATGATGATGATGATGATGATAGTAAAAATAAGAGGAGGATAAAGGAAACAGTTAAAAGTTGAGGAACTACATTTTCAGAAAGGAAGCCAGGAGTTTCTGAGAGGAAAAAGTCATGTTTTAAGCAGTTAGCCTGGGATATGTAGTTGTTAGATATGTGTATGTCTATGGCCCTTGTGTGCTGCTAACAGTCATTCTTGTAAATAAAATAAATAGTAATAAGTTTATGTGCATAGTGTACTTTACTCAAATCCTATGAACGGTGTCCCAAGAAAAAAACAAGCTTAGGAAGTGAAATAAATCCTTAAGTCGGCAATTCTGTATAGTGTTCTTGACCTTACTTAGGAGATCCAAATGTTATGCTATTTGAATACTTCCCAGCAATGTTTGCCAGTTGTGTTCTCATTGAGTAATGCAATATTCACTATGGAGAACAGTTATTTGCAAAGCCAAAAAAAGATTTTCACTATTTTTTTTAAAAAGGAAATAAGCTTATATGAGACAGCGTGTTCTCCTAAAGTCCAAAGTGAAGATGCTTTTGAATGCAGTCATATCAGTTTGACTAACATCAACACAGAAAAAAATATTTTTTCTTAAATAGTGAAGACATTTTTTTCCTGGGTGGGAGGAGTGAAGACAGAGTAAAGATTTCCTATGTGTTTTTAAGTAATAGGAAAAAAATTTCTAACAGTCCTGTTTTGTCTGGCTTTCTAGAAGCAGAGAATTTTGTGTAAGAGCATTATGGAGGGGGTCCTCTCAGGAGAAGGAGATTAAAGGAGGCAGTATAGAGGGGGGAAAGCCCAGCAAGGATAAATTGGTGAGGCGTAAAGGAGCTTGGCAGAGTTTGCAAAACATGGATTATTAGTATCCTATGACCCATTTAATCCACACAGCAAAGTAAGTTTGTGTAGCCAAAGAAATGATTTTGTAATCAGCTGAGCATAGTGGTACACACCTGAAATCCCAGTGACTTGGGAAGCTAAGACAGGAGGATTGCAAGTTTGAAGCCAGCTTCAGCAATGTAGCAAGAACTTGTTTCAAAATAAAACAACAGCTGGGCTGGTGGTGCCTCCCTGTAATCCCAGTGGCTCTGGAGGCTGAGGCAGGAGGATTGTGAGTTCAAAGCCATCCTCAGTAAAAGTGAGGAGGTGCTAAGCAACTCAGTGAGACCCTGTCTCTAAATAAAATACAAAATGAGGCTGAGAGTGTGGCTCAGTAGTGGAGTGTCTCTGAATTCAGTCCCCAATACAAAAACAAAAAGGGGCTGAGGATGTAGCTTAGTGGTAGAAACCCCTGGGTTCAATCCCTAATACCAAAAAGGGTGTTATGATTAATTATTTTATATATTATTAGTACCTTAAAGTAGCTTTGTTCCCTTCCCTACCTCACTGCATATCATAAAACATAGTAATGTCCCAGTATAACCTCATATTTAGTTCAATGTGCACAGATTTCAAACTGTTTGTGCATATAGCAGAATAGTGAGAATGCATTTCTTTTTTTTTAAGAGAGAGAGAGAGAGAGGAGGGAGAGAGAGAGAGAGAGAGAATTCCAACATTTATTTATTTATTTATTTTAGTTTTCGGCAGACACAACATCTTTGTTGGTATGTGGTGCTGAGGATCGAACCCGGGCCGTACGCATGCCAGGCGAGCGCGCTACCGCTTGAGCCACATCCCCAGGCCCTGCATTTCTTTTATTTGCATTCATACTTATCCACTAGTAAACAGAGTTTCCCTTGGGGTATTTGATCTCTTAGTTTCAACCACCACCTCAACATTATTAACTCCTAAATCTTTGCCTCCCAGTCATCTCAGCCTATACAGCATCATTATTCGATCTGCCCCAGTATCCCACAATGTTTATACATAGTAGATGGTTCTTAAATATCACTCACTTAACTCAGGCTGGTCACTTATCACAAGGGAGGTATTGTGAAATTGAATATGTGATTTGGAGCCCAACTTCAGAAAAATTTAACTGGGCATTACTTAGCATTTCCAAGCTTCAATTTCTTGTCTGAGTTATAATGTGGGCTGGGGTTGTGGCTCAGTGATAGAGCACTTGCCTAGCATGTATGAGGCACTGGATTCGATTCTCAGCACCACATAAAAATAAATAAAATAAAGGCATTGTGTCCATCTATAACTAATAAAAATATTTTTAAAAAGAGTTATAATGCCATAACATAAAAAGTATGGAGAGGGCTGGGGATATAGCTCAGTTGGTAGAGTGCTTGCCTCACATACACAAGGCCCTGGGTTCAATCCCCAGCACCACACACACACAAAAAAAAAAAAAAAAAAGAAAAAGACACAGAAATGATGGAGAAATTAAATGAAAGAATTTACTTGAAGCATATAGCCCAATGCCTGGAAATGGATAAGTACCTAGCAAATATTGGTTGTTCTTCTTTTGTGTTCAGTGTTTAAAATATTTATCTGTTCTGATTCTACTTTCTTAGGTCTTTTATTGAAGTTATCCTTTATTGAAGTTATCCTAATTTTCTTCTTACCAGACTCATCAAATTTCTATTGATTGATTGATACTGGGGATTGAACCCAGGGGCACTCTACCCCTGTACTACATTTCCAGTTATTTATTTATTTATTTTTGAGGCAAGATCTTGCTATTTTGCCAAGACTAGCTTTGAATGCAGAACTCTCTTGCTTTAGTCTCCTGATTAGCTGGAATTACAGGTGTGTGTCACCATGCCTGACAAAGAAGTTTTATAAAAGAACAGGAAACCTCAAAACAAGTATTATTTATTTCATTCACTAGAAATTTACTGTTGATGATCTTTTACTAAGACTTCATTTTTTTTTAAATGGGGGAAAGGGTAGGGTTACATATAGTTGGGCATAATGCTGTCTTTCTTTTAAACAGCATGCTGATTATTTTTTTTTTTAGTAAAAGTTACAATTTGGGAATTTGCACTTGGGAGATAGAAAATTTCTAGTATTGGGGCTGGGGTTGTGGCTCAGCGGTAGAACACTCGTCTGGCATGTGTGAGGCCCTGGGTTTGAGCCTCACCACCATTAACATAAATAAATAAAATAAAGGTATTATGTGCAACTATAACTAAAAAATAAATATTAAAGAAAATATGACCAGTACATTTCTCAATACTGTATCTGATTTTAATCTGAATTATTTGTGAACTCCATTTATATTTGTAAACAGGCTCTTATTTGATTTTATATTCATTTTAATGGTTTTCAACCCTGCCCCCCAACTTAGTATTTAGTATAGTCTAGAGATACATAACTAGAGGGTGACTGAGTATATTAAGTAAGTACTTCACAGTTCTGTATTGTCAAAGTAAATATACAAAAGAAGGCATAAGAATAAGTGGCAACTTCAGCTGGGCGCAGTGGCACATGCCTGTAATCCCAGTGGCCCAGAAGGCTGAGGTAGGAGGATCGCGAGTTCAAAGCCAGCCTCAGCAAAAGCAAGGTGCTAAGCAACTCAGTGAGACCTGTCTGTAAGTAAAATACAAAATAGGGCTGGGGATGGGGCTCAGTGGTTGAGTGCCCCTGAGTTCAATCCCTGGTACCTCCCCCTCCAAAAAAAGATAAGTGGCAACTTCAAAGGGGAAAACTACCCAAGTGTCCTTCAACTAATCGATGGATAAATAAAATAGGGCCTATACATACAGTTGAATAATATTCAGCCACAAAAATTAGTCAAATGTATGCCCTAACATAGATGAACCTTGAAAACATTATGCTAAGTAAAAGAAACAAGACACAGAAAGCTGCATACTGTATGATTCCATTATATGAAATATCCAGAGTCAGCAAGTCTATAGACACAGAAAGTACAATAGAAGTTACCAGGGACGGAGATATGGGGAGTGATTGTTTACTGGGTACAGAGTTTCTATTTAGAATGATGAAAAAGTTCTAGAAATGGATAGTAGTGATGGTTGCACAGCATTGCAAATGTACTCAGTGCTCCTGCATTGCATACTTTAAATGATTCAGATGTTATATTTTATGTGTGTTTACCACAATTGAAAAAGGAGGGGTTGGGGACTCAGATGTCATTATTATAAGCCTCTTATTTTTCTTTCTTTATAGGAGCCATGGATAACAGAGGTTTTCAGCAGGGGAGTTTTAGTAGCTTCCAGAGCAGCTCCAGCGATGAAGACTTGATGGACATACCAGGAACAGCTATGGATTTCTCTTTGAGAGATGATGTTCCTCCTTTAGACCGAGAAATAGAAGGTATTATCATTACTGATGACAATAATTTCTTTTTAAAATTTACTTTAGATTTATGTACCGTAAAATTTCCTTTCTGACACACAGGACTCTGCATTTTAACACATGCCTAGATTCTTGTAACCTCCACCTCTGACAGGTTCAACCCATAAAGAATTCTTGCAGTCAGACCTCCCTCCTCTCTAGCCCCTGGTACCACTGATCAGTCCCTGTATTCTTTCTTTTTGATAATGTCATATACATTAAATCACATGTCACCTTTTGAGACTAGCTTCTTTACTCAAGTTAATGCCTTAGAGATTTATCTTTTTTAAATGAATAGCATACCCAGGAATAGGATCACTGGGTCATATGGTAAATGTATACTTACCTTTCTTCCTTCTATCCATCTGTCCATTCATCCATACATACATACTGGGAATTGAACCCAGAGGCATTCTGCCAATGTGCTACATCCCCAGACCTTTTGATATGTTATTTTGAGACAGGATCTCACTAAGTTATTCAGGTTGACCCTGAACCAGGGATCCTCCTGCCTCAGCCCCACCCCCCAAGTAGCTGGAATTTCTTTATTTACTTTCTGGTATGCTGTTCTCTGAGTTTTAACACATTTCTTAGCACACATGTCTGAGCTAGTATGTATAACTTTATAAGAAACTGCCAAACCACTGTCCAAACTGCCTATACCATTTTGCATCTGAACTAGCTATAGTCATGACAGTTCCACTTGCTTCACATCCTTTACAGCTCTTGGTGTTTTCAGTAATTTTATTTTAGCTGTCCTAAGAAGTATGTAGTATTAATCATGGTTTCAATTTAATTTCTTTAATGGCTATTAATGGCTAACATCAATGTCATGTGCTTATTTACCAGCCTTAGTATTCATTGATGAAGTATGTGTTCAATTTCTTTTCCCATTTTGTAACTGGATTTTTATTAACTAGAATACATCTACAAAGTGAAAATTCTCCTAATAAGTTGTTTGGTTACCCACTTTCCCATGATTGTATACAATCATATGATACGGTTGTACTATAGTTAACTAAACTTGTGTTAATGCACATTTTAGTTGTTTACCATGTTTTGCTATTACAAATAATACTTCAATGAACAACCTTGTAGATACATATCTGTTAAGCATATGAACAGCATTTTTGCAACTTGAATGTAATAGTGTTTTATTTCTCTGACAACCTCACTGTGTTAATGAATATCATCATTTTAACAGTTTATAATATGATAGGATAAATAATTTCCATTATTATTTTAATCTTCATTTAAAATACTTTTATTTTGTTTGGTACTGGGGATTGAACCTAGGGATGCTTTGCCACTGAGCTATATCCCCAGACTGTTTAAGTTTTTTTTTTGGCTAGCCTCCAATTTATAATCCTCTTGCCTCAGCCTCCTGTGTTGCTGGGATTATAGGTGTGCACCATCATTCCCTGCCATTTAAAAATAATTTTTATTTAATGGAGTTTAATGTGATTTCACGTGTTCATATGATGTTTCTGTTTTTCTAATGGTCTGATTATCTTTTCTTATTAATTTATTGGAGTCTTTATTATTACTAATTCTTTTTCTGATATAGGTTGGACATATTTTTCTGTTTCTGGTTTGTATTTTATAACTTTGTTTTCACAAATCTACAAATATTTTAATTTTTATATAGTCAGTTATATCCCCACAAAAGTGGGGACTTCTGTGTTTCTTCTTGTACTTTTAGAAAGGACATTATAGCTTTAAGATTAAATTTGTAGAATTACTTTAAAACTATTGTCGGGTACTTTAACTGACCAGTGTTGCTATTCTCAAAGACAGAAGACAAGGAAGTACTGTCAGAATTCATTACTTAGCAAATTTGTTTTAAGGGCATGCAACTTTGTAGACACTTTAGTTTCTGGGAATTAGTAGGGCTTTGACATCATCCTTACCTTCATTAAATTAATTCTAGCTAGCTAAACAGCCACACAAAGTACTTATGATAGTACCTACCTCTTAGGGTTGTTTTAGGATTAAATGAGATAATACCTATAAAGTACTTATAACTGTAAGTGGCATAGAGTTAAATGCTCATAGAGTTAAATATTAAGGATCATCCAGGCATGATGTTGCACTCCTGTAGTTCCCATACTGGGGAGGCTGAGGCAGGAGTTTCACTTGAGCTCAGGAATCTGAGGCCATCTGGGCTGTATAGTGAGATACTATCTCAAACAATTTAGATATTATTGTTACATTATTATTTACTGCTATAATTCTATAGCATAAGTTCTGTAAAGTTTGTCTTGTGTGTATCTGTGTACCTACAGTGGTTCAGAAATTTCACAAAAAAGGGTATATTGGAGCAGGTACTTGAAAGATTAGTTGTTTTGTAGGAAGGAGAACATGCCAGACAAAAAGTAAGGTTTTGCAGAAAGATATCAACAAACATAAGATACAGAGGTATAAAAAGACAGAATGTAAGCTCAAATAACTAAGTCAGAATCTTGCATGTCATGCTAAGAAGTTGAATTAGCTGAACATGGTAGTGCATACCTAAGTTCCCAGCAACTCAGGAGATTGAGGCAGGAGGATTGCAAGTTTGAGGCCAGACTGGACAAGTTAGCAAGACTTTGTTCCAAAATAATAAACAAGGTCTGGAGATGTTGCTCAGTGGTAGTGCACCCTGGGTTTCAATCCCTGGTACTGAAAAAAAATTTTTTAATTAACCTTAACCTTATTATTACTGCAAGGACAAAGCTCCTTCATCTATTTATTTAATAAATAGTTTTTTGAGCACCTATTGTGAGTGAAACACTATTGTAGATACTGTGGATACAGTGGTGGAACTGAGACAGATATTGATCTGAACTTAGATCTTGTGAGGGAAGATAATAAATGAGTAAATACAGTTGTTCCTTGGTATCAGGGGGGGTATTGGTTTCAGGACGTCCTCAGACTCCAAATTTGTGGATTCTCAAGTCCCTTAGATAAAATGGCATAATGTTTATATAGAACCTATACACATTCTCCTGTATTCTTTTTTTTAAAAAATATTTTTAGTTAGTTGTAAATGGACACAATACCTTTATTTTATTTATTTATTTGTATGTGGTGCTAAGGATTTAACCTAGTGCCTCACATGTGCTAGGCAAGTGCTTTACCACTGAGCCACAACCACAGCCCTTCTCCTTCATTTTTTAAATCATCTCTAGATTACTTATCATAACTGGTAAAAAAGTAAATGCAAAAAATAGGGCTGGGGAAATAGTTCAGTTGGTAGAGTGCTTGCCTCACATGCACAAGGCCCTGGGTTCAATTCCCAGCAGCACAAGAAAACAAAAATGAAAAAACACCACAAAAAGGAAATGCTATAAAATACTTGTAGTATTTTTCAGAGAACAATGACAAAATAGTGTACATATTTAGTAAAGACACAGTTTATTAAAAATATTTTCAATCTTCAGCTGAATTCTTCAGATGTGGAAACCTTTGAATACATAGGGCCAATTGTAGACAAATTACATAGTAAATTACTCAGTGTGATAATTACTAGGATGGAAATAAACTGTATGGCAATAGATAATAATTAGGAATAACATTTAAGTAATGGATGCCTCTTTTTGAGGAAGCAATGAATTTGGGGTGAGCCTTTCAGTATAAAAACCACAGGTTAAAAAGGATGAATAGAAGTTTGCCTAGAACAGAAGTTTGCCCAAGAGAGATAACTCAGGAAAGTGCCAGCAGGTGACAACCCTGAATTTAAAGTTCAAAAAAGGGAGATACTCATGGTTTAGTGTTTAATGATTTTTCATATCTGCCTACTTTTACAAAAGAAAACTGTGTTTGCACATCACTTGCACTTACATGCATTTAGTATCCATAGTGGGTCAGTTATAATAGCAATCATGGCTCTATCTGGCTAAGCCAGTTTGGCCTACCTAGTTATCATGGTTGCTTCTAATAGAAAATGGTTTCATAGCATCCATATCACCAAAGTACATTGTGTGTTCGTGTTGGTCTCAGTGATGATTGGGGCAAGCGACAGTTCATTATTCCCATTTCATAGAGTAGAAAACCGAGGCAGATTAAGATTCTTTTTTCACATTGCCTGTGATTATAGATTGGGCTTTTACATGAGAATTCCTTCATCCTTCTTCACTAGCTTTTATAGGAGAATTACTGCTTGTGGTTTTCAAAGTCTGACCATAAAATAATGTGGCAGCTTTCTATGAGCCACATGCAGAAATTAGTCCACTTACTATAATCTCTAGTAATGCAGTTTTCTTGCTTTGCTTTCAAATCATTCTTACTTTATTTAATGTTTTCACATGGGGTTTCCTAATAGACAGTACCAACAGAAAAATGGTCACAATGTCTTTGATATGTGACGGTGAAACTGTGCATAAAATACTACATTTTGTAGCAAGCACAATAGCACGTACTAAAAAGATTAGTTGGAAGGAGCTTGAAAGGCAGTAAAAGTGGTTCTTGTTTTCCAGATGGCTAGAGGAATTGATTTATGGGGAATGAATAAATAAATTATGCATGGCATGGCTAAATGCATCTGAGGTAGTGTTATAGTAGTCTGTAAATTAGAAGAAACATAAACACAGAGATCTGAAAGAAGCAGAGGGGGAGGAAAATAGAAAAAGGGAAACATTCAGAGCTGTTCTCATCGTCCATCTGTTCTCACTCTCTGCCTCTGCAATCTAGACCTCATGGTCAGCACTGCATTCATTCATTCATTTAGTATTTATGGAGGACCCAGACATGAGCCCAGCACTGTGCTATTCTAGTAGTGCTCTCCCATTCCCTGCTTTCCCTCACTTTCTTGTCTTTCTACCCAGAATGCATCAACTATTTGCATGAGGAGACATTCCTGGCAGAGAGAGCAACACATGTAGAGGTGCAGCAGCGTGAGAATGCCTTTTGAATTCCAGAAACACAGACTCTGCCTGTCTGAGGTCTCAGGTTCCTGGGGTGTGGAGGATGGTGGCTGTTGGAGCAGAAGGGAGGGCAGTAGGGGATAGGCTGGATAGCTAGCTAGAAATCTAGGTGGGGTCAGATTGTGTGTGCTTTGGGATCTTGTAACCAAGTCACTTCAAATGATTTAAAATCAGAGGAATGCCATGATCAGATTTGAGTTTTTGAGAATTGGCAGTATAGAGGATGGATTGAGAGGAAGTGTCAGTGAGTGGGAGATCAGTAAAGCTGTTGTTATTTTAAAAATCTAGGCAAAAGATCAAAAGGCCTGAATGAAGACAAAGGAATGAAGAGGAAGGAATAATAGGTTCTGGAGAAATGTCACAGGGGAAATTGATATGACCAATTAGATGTGGGGAATAAAATAGAAATGGGTCAGGGATAACTTCAAAGCTGAAGCATATTATGAGGTAGGCTGTGTTCCCACATAACACCTGTTGAGACTCAGCATAACCTCCCAATGTCCCAGAGCAGAACAAGAATCATAGCAGTTGAATGAAATGAATAGTCAATGAAAACATGATGGAACTTGAATTCCATCAAGTAACTTGTGAAAAAGTTCTGTTTGTTCTGCCATGTTGTAGAAAAGTCATAATTTTCCTCCAGGGAGAAACGGAAAACATCTTGGACTCCAGCTCATGGAGAAACCTACCATTCTAACCTCATTTAGGCTTCCCCTGAGCTGCCCAACTAAAGCAATTGTGTGGATTGTGTGTGGAGGAGAAGAAAAGGTACTTCAAAATCCATCATCCTCATAATTCTGGAACTCCCCTGGACACTTAGTCTGGGAGAGTGGCAGTTAACTGCTACTTTTTAAGCTTAAAAAAAATGTGTCCCAATTCTAAACCTCTGTGGGGCCAGATGCTAAATCTTTAAAATGATATCTATGATGGTGTCTGTAGGCTTGTGGTTACTTCACAGGGATATCAGGAGCTTTTAGAATTGATGTCCTCTAATGTTTCACCCTTTTATTTATTTCTATTTTTAATTAACTAAAGTACATATTTTATTCAAATTTACTTAGTGATTATTTAATGTCTCATCCAGAATTTCACATTACATAGAATATATCGTGTCTCGTGCACATTCTCAGACTTGCCTCTTTTTGGGTGACCTTAAGGGTTTTGAGCACTGCTCAGGTATTTTGTAGAATGTCCCTTAGTTGGAATTTATGTGATGTTTTTTTTCATGATTAGACTGGATTATAGGTTTTGAGGAGGGAGACCATTGAGGTCAAGTGCCGTTCTCAGCACATCATATCAAAGGTCCATCCTGTCGACATGATTTACTGCTGTTGATGGTAACCTCGATGGCCTCGATGATTGATTGCTTGTCAGGTTTCTCTACTGTGAAACTATCCTTTTTTCCATCATTCCATACTATACTCATTGGAAGGAAGTCACTGTGTAGTCCACACTTAAGTTCTTCACCTCTTTGAAGGTAAAAATCTACAATTATTTAGGATTATTCTGCATGTAAGATTTGTTTGTTTTCTTCCATTCATTTATTTAATCAATCATTTATATCATTATGGATTCATTTACTTTATACTTTGGGTTGTAATTCATTTCTACTTTATGTTGTTGCTCAAATTATTCCAGCTTGGGCCATTGGGAGCTCTTTTAGTTGTCTCCATTTCCCTTTGATAAACCCCTATTATTGTGTGTTTTTAAAAATAATTCCCTTACTTTTGGACACTACAATATGCTCCAGACCTGTGTTATATATTTCCTGCTCCAATACTAGAATCAAGCATCTCTCCAAGGAGCCCTGGTTCCTTTATTTAGAAAATATTATGGAACCAAGCAATGGGCAGTATGTTTGATCATTTCTACGAAGACATTCTTGCTTCTAGGCCTCTCAGCCAACTAAGGAAATATATGTGTGTATGCAGACCCACAAAAGCATGTGGGCTGGTGATACAGCTCAGATGATTGCTTAGCATATGTAGGATCCTGAGTTCAATCACCCAGCACCATAAATAAATACCCCATTGTGTATGTATGTATGTATGTGTGTGTGTGAATGTATGTATCTATGTACCTATCCATCCATCCACTTGAGTCTAAAGCTAAGCATGAAATGTAAGCAAAACTTGAGTCTAAATTAAGCTAAAAACTTAAACTGATTCTAATTCTAACCCATCACTACATGGATCATCTTAGCCTCCACCCCCCACCCCACCCCCACTTACTTTTATGTGTTACCTTCCTTTGGAACAAAGAGAAACCTGGCTCCTATCATTCATCATCCATTAGTTCATGACTAGTATATATGTATAGTGGTTTTGGAATTGTTGACCAGTACCCTCTATGAGAGACAACTTTATCTACTAGAGTGAAGTTTTTTAAAAAAATTTTTTTGTAGTTGTAGATGGACAGAATGTCTTTATTTTATTTGTTAATTTTTATGTGGTGCTAAGGATCAAACCCAGTGCCTCACATATACTAGGCAAGTGCTTTGCCACTGAGCTACAGCCGCAGCCCAAAGAGTGCAGTTTTTATGCACAGTTCTTTTTGCCTTTGCTCTCAGATTCCTTTTTAGTTACTTGGTTTAGCACCTTCTCCTCTTATCCCCTTCAGTGAGGCTGTTTCATTAATCATGATACAGATATTCTTTTGTCATATTCCGCATTCCACCCTGGGATCCTAAACTCCTAAATGATTTTTTAATTTGCATACATTAAAGTTGACTCTGTACTGTGAATTTCTATGGGTTTTGACAAATGCAGAGTGATATGTATCCACTATTACAGTGGCATGAAGAATCTGAAAAACATCTATGCTTTACCTATTCAACCCCAACCCTTGCAAGCTCCCAGAGACCACAAATCTGCTTTATTATCTCCATGAATTTGCCTTTTCCAGAATGTTACATATGTGAGATCATATGGTCTGTAACCTTTTCAGACCAGCTTCTTTCACTTAGCAATATACATTTAAATTCACAAATGTTGTGGGATACAATAGTGTATTCCTGTAATCCCAGAGGCCAAGACAGGAGGATTGAAAGTTTAAGGCCAGCCTCAGCACTTTACCAAGGCCCTAAGGAGCTTAGTGAGACCTTGTCTCAAAATTAAAAGAAAAATAAAGGCTGTGGATGTAGCTCAGTTTTAAAGCACTCCTAGATTTCAATCCCCAATACCTAAATAAATAAATAAATCCACGGATGTCTTTGTGTGGATTGTTAGCTCATTTTTTTTTTTTAAGTACCAGGGATTGAACCCAAGAGTGCTCAACCACTGAGCCACATCCCTAGCTCTTTGTTATTTCTTTTTATTTTGAGACAGGGTCTTGCTGAGTTCCAGGCTATACCATTTTGTGTTCATAGCAACAAAGAATGTAAGTTCCTCAAAATTGGCATTGTTTTAGATTTTGACCATTCTAATCGTGTGGTATCTCATTATTGTTTTAATTTGCATTCCTCTAGTAACAAATGGTGGTGATCACTTTTTTTCATTTACCATTTGCCATACGTATATTTTTTTTCTTTGATAAGATTTAGGTCTTTTGCCCATTTTAAAATTTAGGTTGCTTTCTGACTGATGAATTTTAAGACTTCTTTGTATTTTGAATACCAGTCCTTTATCAAATATATTTTTCAAGCCCATGGCTTACCTTTTCATTCTTTTTACCTTTTCATTCTTTTTACAGTGGATTCTGTAAAACCTTGCACATGCTAGGCAAGTGCTGTACCACTGAGCTACATCTCCAGTTCCTGTAGTTTTCCTTTTTTGTAATATCTTTATTTGGTTTTCATATAGAGTAATGGCCTCGTGAGTAAGTCAAGAAGTGTTCCCAAATATTTCTGGTGTTAATTGATATCATTATATTACTATTTTCTGGAAGAGACTGTGAAAAATTGGTATTATTTTTTTCCTTAAGTGTTCAGAAGCACTTGCCAGAGAAACTGACTTTGTCAGGTAGAAGTTTAGGCTTTGATTTAAGTCTGCCTTCTTTTCTAATATTAAATGCTGTAAATTTCTCTATAAGCATTGCTTTCCATGCATTCCACAAATTTGGATATTGTATTTTCAATCACTTCAAAATATTTAAAAATTTTTCCATTTTTTGCCAATAGATTATTTGGAATTTTCATAGGTTGTTTATAATTTCCAGGTCTTTAGGGATTTTCCAGCTTTATTTTATTTTTTGGTATTTGGGATTGAACTAAGGAGCACTTATCAACTGAATCACATCCCCAGCTTATTTTATTTTTTATTTATTTTTTTATTTTGAGAGATGGCCTCACTAAGTCTCCAAGGCTGGCCTTGAATTTGGGATCCTCGTGCTTCAGCCTCCTGAGTCACTGAGATTACATGTGTGTGTCACCCGTTCCTGGCCCAGCATTTTTTCCCATTACTAGTTTTTATTTTAATTTCATTGTGTTAGGATTTATGGCAAACTGCCTATGACTTGGGTCATATTTACTGTATGGTATAACTAGGTGTCGGGCCAGATTTCTCTATTGTTCTTATTTTCATCACCCGTCTTGATTTTGAGTTTCCCTAAGTACATTTCCTCTAGAGATTCTCTGTTTTGAATTCTTTCAACTGTAATTTACTATTATTATATTAGAGTCCTTTGGTATGGTGGTAAAGTATGGGTGAGGAAGCAGTTCTGTAATCTTCTGATTAATTCTCATTGTTTTATTGGGACTCTCTTATAGCTGTGACCTTCACAAGTTTTTCACCTGTGATATTTAGCTTTTTGTTCTCCCTGTTTTCCATTCCATTCCCTGACTGTTATCATTTGCAATCTATCTATTTACCTGAAACTCTGTCCCTTGTTATGTTTTCCCCCTTAGGGGAAACTAGAAAGCTAGAAGGAGCTGGAGTTAGGAGGAATGCCCTTAACCCAGTTGGGATAAGACTCAGGCCAAGTATTTTGCCCTGGGGCATATTTCACAATGAGGATTATTCTCCTCCCCTAGTAAGAATGAAAAGGGGATTTTTTCTTGGACCTTCACTGTGAGAATTTGGTCAGGTTCCTGGAAGTAGAGGTTTGGTCTTATACAATCCCCTGAGAACGTGGATCCCAGAAGTTTCTTAGACTCACATTGGTCTATACACAGCCTTCAGCAGTTCGTCCAAGTTGCCATTTAAGCTTTTCTACCCAAGTTATGGCTCCAGCCTTTTCAAAAGGTAAGCAGATATCAGCTGTGTCTCTGTGTCTCTTTGGATAAGTCTGTAACTTCAGATGTTGGGTTGATTGTTTATTTTACAAACCACAGTTCTCTGATGGGTCCACGAAAAAGTCACTGATTTTTCGGTTTGTCTAATCTTTTCTTCTAAGGATGAGCATGATAAATTTTAAGCTGTTTACTTGTAGGACTGAGTCAGAAAGCTTTCCATTTATTTTTATTTTTTAAAATATATTTATTTTTAGTTGTAGTTGGACACAATACCTTTATTTTATTTATTTTTATGTGGTGCTAAGGATTGAGCCCAGTACCTCGCACGTGCTAGGTGAGTGCTCTGCTGCTGAGCCACAACCCCAGTCCCTCCATTTGTTTACCAATCAGTGAAACACTTTGGTCTACTCTTGATAGAAATATAATATTTTTAAGGGCATTTGGTAGTACTATAATTCCTGAGTGGATTATTTTCCACCCCACTGTGTTCTAATTTATGCCATGTGGTAGAGGAGTTGTGGTAATGCTTCAGGGACGTGGCTTGCATGTTCCAGGGTCTGTGGCTATCAGAGATAATTTAACCATGTTGGTGTAGCCCTAGTTAACCATTTGTCAGAAATGTTGGATCCCAGGAAGCTACTAGATTATCCTATATTTGACTGACAAACTGAATCTTACCTCTCTTCTAAGGATTGGTAGCACCATTTTATGATCTTGTCTGAAGAGTGTTCTCAGGAAACTATGCAATTACAATACCATTCAGAATTCCTCAGAGATAAGGTCTTCACAGAAATCATTCCATACAGTACATGAGTGATCATATCAAGAATCATTGTTCAAATAATAAAGCATGAAGTTAGAAGGGACCTTAAAAAATCATACTTGCTCATATCCCTCCATTTTATAGATGAAAAACCTGTAAACTCAGCAAGATTAAGGAAGTTGCCCAAGGTGACAAAGTAGTGAGCTGTGGAGATGGGATTAGAATTCATATCTTCTCATTGCTAGAAAAGTAGGTCCCTCCAATCACAAAGACTTTTTTCCATTAACTCTCATTTATAAACCAGGCTTTCTTCCTAGTATTCAACAGCAACTATCATGTATCTGTTCCTAAATATCACAGTGGTCTGCTGCCCAAAATATAGGACTGCTCTGCATGTCTTGTCTCTACTGTTCTGAGTTAACTATTTTTCTTTTCAAAATCACTTACACTGGGGGGACCTGGATGTGTAGCTAAGTAGTGGAATCTTTATCTAGCATACGTGAAGCCCTAGATCCAATCCTAGCACCACACAAAAAAACTTACATAACACATAAATGCACCTCACTATAAAAGATTCAAATAGCACTCATGTAGATAAGATGTGGAAGTCTCCACTCTTCTTCCCACTCTAAACCCAACGGCTGAAAAGAAATCGGTATGCTCCTTTCAATTGTTTCTCCATCCAGTCACACACAAACAGATACACATAAAAACATGTTTTATTTGTGATTGTTTTAAGTTTTAACCTTTATTTTTATTTATTTGTTTTTTATGTGGTTCGAGAATTGAACCTAGTGCTTCACTCATGCTAGGCAAGTGCCTCACTAATGTTAGGCAACCACTGACCTATAACCACAGCCCTAATTATGATTTTTACTTGCTTTTTTCATGTGCAATATGTCAGGGATATTTTTTTTTTATTTCAGTACACATCTGTCTGCTTCTTTCCTTGCACTAGTCCCCTATTATTGGACACTTTCATTGTTTTCAAGTATTTTACTAATACAAACTAATACTAGGTTTTCGTTAATACAAACAGCACTGCATTGAATAACATATACATGTGTGAAAAAGTATAACTATTTCCTTAAGGCTAATTTCCAGATGAGATATGTACTTTGTTTTAACCATTCATTTTTCTTTTCTGTCTATGACATCAGAGTCTTCTCAGTGATTTGAGAAAAGTCTCCTGATTGGTATTTTCTCTGTTGGAAGTATTTTCTGCCATCAGAGAATAATTGCTACTCTCTTGTGGGGACTTCTTTTTGGATATTAATAAAGAGAAACCACTGTAGGCTTAATATAGAAAAAATGAGAGTAATACTGCTTCTAAAAAGTAATTATGTATCTTTATTAAAAAATCAAGCTACCTGAAGAATTTCCCAACACTATAGCATGTAATGTACATTTCTGGGCTCAGTGTCCATCACAGTCTGCATCCCCTTGTCAGCCCTCCAAACATGTCAGTTTGGGAAGGAATAAATGAGGAGCAAATAATAGAGCACAGACCTGTTTTCTTTATATGGACAGCCCTCTGTGCACCTTTGACAAATCTAGCCCATTTACTTCCAATTCTACATTGATTTATGTGCCTTTCTGTTCAGTGGGATTCTGCAGATGCCAAGCCAAAAATCCTCATGCTATTTGTCCTAACTCTACTAATTAGCACCCTGGCTGTACTGGTGTAGCAGGTTGGGAACTTCCAGATTGTAGCAGATGCCGGGAGTGGGAGGTATAAAAGACATAGACCCTCAAGCAAATGCCTACAACCCAGGAGGGATAGGACTGTGTCCAACTGGAAATTAGGAGCCAGAGTTGGTATTAGAGTCTAGATTCATGCTTGTTTTTAGTTTCCCTTGTCCCTTTCTTCTATGCTTCATCTTTCTGTTTTCTTAACTCTTGGAAATAATGTCAATACTCTATACCATAGGTTTGTTGCAGTTTTTACAGTTCCATTACCAATTTCCCTCAGCATCCCTTATATTGTCTAGCTTTCAGCAGAGTTAGTAAAGAGTTTCTTCTTCCTTGTCCTTCTGGTGTCTTAGACGCTTAGGTTAAAACTTGCAAGTTTAGACCTGCTGTGAGCAAGAACAAAAGCAGTGGTTCCCTAAATGAGAGGAGGGCAGAGGTGATATTCAAATCAACACAGGACACTGACCTATCAGACTGAATGTCAGATTTAGCACTGGGAATGAATCCTGGGGCCTCCTGGGGTTCTAGCTGCTGGATCCAGGAAAAATTCAGGAGTTTCTAAGGAACAGTGGAGGTGGAGAGGGGGGTCCTCAGGAAAGAGCTTATTTATCTATGGCTACAGGGGTATTTCAGTATTTAATGGCTAGTATGTCATATGAATACATACCAATAGAAGAGTCTCCCTGAATAAGTTTTCCAGGGTTAAACTAAAATAGTACATTAAAACACAATGTGGGCCAGGTGCAGTAGTACACACATGTAATCCCAGCAGCTCGGGAGGGTGAGGCAAGTTCAAAGCCTGCCTCAGCAATTTAGTAAGACCCTGTCTCTAAAAAATAAAATGGGTTTGGGATGTGGCTCATTGGTTAAGTGTCCCTGGGTTTCAATCTTTGGTATCAAAAACAAGGAGCTGGGGTTGTGGCTCAGTGGTATGAGCGTTCACTTGGCATGTGTGAGCCTCTGGGTTTGATCCTCAGCACCACATAAAAATAAGTAAATAAAATAAAAGTATTGATCAACTACAACTAAGAAAAAAATATTTTAAAAAACCATTATGTGGCTGGGTATAGGAGCACACACTTGAATCCCAGCAATTGGGCAGGCTGAGGGAGGAGGACTACAAATTCGAGGAGAGCCTCTGCAATTTAGAAAGGCCTATCTCAAAAAATAGAAAAGACTGGGGATGTAACTCAGTGGTAGAACACCTAACTTATATGAGGCCCTGAATAATAATAGTAATAATAATAGCACTGAATAATAATAGTAATAAATTGGTAGTAATAATAATAAAGATAATAATATGGTCCAACAGTACTATCCAAGGTTTAGATGGGAGAGCTACATCACTAATGTTTGCTTTTTGGCAACTGGATTTGGATAAGCAAGATTGAAAGCAAAATAGAGGCATAAATGACAAGATAGAAGGGTCTCACAAATGTTGATTAATTTTAGTGTTTTAGCTGTAATGTTTTCTCAATGTGTAGGTGAAATGAAATGTGAAAGCTTATGACTTATTGGGAGATCTTAGAATGGTCAAAGCAGTCCAAGAATGGGAAGTGGGGTGTGCCAGTATGGAGGAGATAAGTGGCACATAATAGACTCTTAGTGTTTGCTGTTATATGGAGGCAAAATTTAAATGACCACAGGATGGATATCTGCTGATGTGTACTAGGCATCATGTTGATTTTTTTTGTTGATGTGGTCATTGTTCCAGCCATGAAAAAATACAATATATCCCTGGGAAACTGAAATACATTTTGAAAGGGACCATTTGAAGTCCTGTGACACATACCAATACCTCAACCCCATTTGTTTGAGTGCTCATTTCTTTCTCTAGGCTATTGGCAACAATTAAGCCCTCCCAACAACTGTGATCTTACTAAAGCCAGTACTTCAAGATCTATGCTGAGGTTTCCTTTTCTACTTTTTCTCCTTGTGTCTTTGTTAGTGTTTAACTAGTTCACTTAATCAGTTACTATTCAGCCCCAAGGTAAATTTCTAATGGCTTCTTGGTTAAGGAATGAAGTAAACATTATTCTCAAATCAGAATTTGTTTTCATGTATTTTAAGGAATGTTTCTAGCCTTAAGCATCAGGTGACTTTTTAGAAAAAAAATTAGAAAGTGGTTTCCATAATAAGAAATAGGTTAAATGCATTCATTTATATGCCTCCTCATTCAAGCAGTGTGTTTCTAAAGACCCATTGTTAAAAAGTCTTTAAACCTAAGTATAACCTATGGGGAAGACTGTTTCAATATTGACTCTTTTCTGAATAGTTTACTGTATGCTTTCCCTGGACTCAGCTAAGGCAAATTAGCCCTTAGGGGGCTTTTCTTCTATCATTCAATTTAAGATCTAATTGTACTTTAACTTGAATTATTTTCCTGTAAGAGCATTAAACTATTTTACCTATAACATTCACTGTGCCTTCAAAACTTGACATAAGTTTTACTCTTTTTCATATCAGAGGCAAAAATCTAGACTCACCTAAATACCCCAAAGTGAGGGTAAAAGAGGAAAAGATTTATGTGCTCCGAAGAGAAACTGGAGTCCAATCTGACATTTAGGCTCATTGTTTAATTTTACTCTGCTTTTCTTACCAGTACATGTACATACAAGAAGCTTACCTCTTTAAACACTGTATTTTGAAAAGCATTTTGCATTTTGTTGCTTTGTCTGTACCTCATTATTTGGTCCTGCTGCCATTCTTTTTTTCAAAAATTTTATTGTTTTAAAAATTTTTTGTAGTTGTACGTGGACATAATTCCTTTACTTATTTATTTTTATGAGGTGCTGAGGATTGAACCTAGTGCCTCACATGTTCTAGGCAAGTGCTCTACCACTGAGCTACAACCCCAGCCCCTTGCTGCCATTCTTGACTGCTAAGTTTTATGAAGTTATTCTTGCTATTAAATTTTTAAAAATGCTAACAAAAGAAACCAACCAGATGTGGAATATGATTAACAGCTTAAGTTATTTGTAATCAAATCACATATGGGCCAGACAGTCACAGATGCCTATAATCCCAGCAACTGGGGAGGCTGATGCAGGAGGGTTGTGAATTCAAAGCCAACCTCAGCAACTTAGTGAGACACTGTCTCTAAATAAAATATGCAAAGGTCTAGGGATCTTTCTCAGTGGTTAAGCACCCCTAAGTTCACTCCCTGGTACCAAAACCAACCAACCAAACAAAAAAACTCCAACTCAAAATTAAAAAAAAAAAAAAAGGGCTGGGGATGTAGCACAGTGATGAAGAGCCCCTGGTTTCAAACCCCTCCAGCCACAAAGTCAGGCACGACCACCTTAGTTAAATAGAACAAACCATTTAATCTCTCAAATTGATGAAACCTAAAAGAGTAGTAGTGTCATTATCATCATCATTATCATTATACATTTAAAATATTTAGTTTTCCTACTCTAAAAATTACTATGAATATTTTTAAATCCTTGGTCCACACATGTGCCAAATTCTCATTAAATGTTCTGCTGCTGAACATATTTTCAAAACATTGTTGTAGGAGCCTCCAACAACTTAGAAACCAGGAAATGATCTGTTCAAATCTGCATTCCAAAAAGATAACTCTGCATGCCCCAAAATATTAACTTTTGGGTATTTGTCATAAACTGCATTAAAATTGGCAAACATTTTGTCTTAATTTCATAATAAAACCATTGTCCACCAGGCATGGTGACACATACCTGTAATTCCAGTGTCTTGGGAGGCTGAAGCAGGAGGATCACAAATGTGAGGCTAGCTTCTGCAACTTAGTGAGACCTTGTCTCAAAATAAAAAGGACTGGAGATAACCATTCCTGGGTTCAAACCCCAGTACTGCAAAAGATAAAAAACAGCAATTGTTCTACACTGAGCAGTCTGTAAAATGAACATATGTTAAAGATTACAAATTTGGCAGAGTAGGGAATGGAGACAGAAAAAAAATGAAAGAAATATAGCATGTCAGACTCTGAATACTTCTGCTTCATTTCTTATTCCTAAGTGTAAGTAAATCTCATTTTAGCATGAACACTGCATCATACCTACCAGCTTTCTCCTACTTAAAGAAAACAACCTTACATGAGATTTTTTAAAAAGTCCTTTCCTTAGAGTCACTGATAGAACATTTGAAAAACACCAGAAATTTCAGTAAAAGGTATTAACATGGGCCCAGCTATATAATCTATAGAACTATGTATTTTTGAGTACCCCCAAAATAGAGTTCTTTTGCTACATTGGCTGCTAGTACTGTATCTGCTGAAATGTGAAATAATCCAACAAGATAACTCTTATTAAATAATGTGAGTAGATTCTGCAGAGGTCTTCAGATATTACAGATAAAATCCTATTTAATAAAGAGTGACTTTGAAGGAGCTTATGAGGTTGGGCATGTAATCCTCTTTGAATAAAATATACCTAGTTTTCTGAAATTTTAATTGTATAAGACAGTCACACTTGGGCCATAGATGACTGTTTATTTATTTTACAGTTTGTAACTCATCGGCACTTAATATAAATTGCCAAATAATGTAAATTTTCCTCATTAATGCTATATTAGTTCATCCAGAGAGTGAAATGTTAAAATTATGATGAACTGGAAGCATACAAATTTCCTTCAATGCCTCACATTTTATAAGGTTTTGTTGTGTTAACATTTCAGGTCATATTGGACCTTAAGAGCTGATGAAACTAATAACATTTCAGAGCGCTACATGTACAGTCTGATTATTGGAGCGCACTGTGTCTGGGTTAATGTTTAACAGTGGCTGTCCTCTTGATTCACTTAGGGAGTTTTAAGATAGCAATTTTATTCTTTTACTGGACTGGCCTTTTTGCACTATTAATTAAGACCTGCTTAAAAATAGCCTTCGGAATAGGGCCAGGGAAGGGAAAGCCTTTAGAACAATGGAAATATAGTATTGAATTTATTGTCAGGCTGCTGTAACTGCTTTCACCCAGGTGAGATTAATGAGTGTCAAAGTCAATGTTGCTTTCTGGGGCAAGCACTACTACTTTTTTTTTTCTTTTGTGGTAATGAGGAATGAATCCAGGAGTGCTCTACCACTGAGCTACATCCCAAGTTCTTTTTATTCTTACTTTTATTTTGACACATGGTCTTATTAAATTGCTTGAGGCTGGCCTTGAATTTGTGATCCTCCTGCCTTAGCCTTCTGAGTCTCTGGGATTATATGTGCCTCACCACACCCGACAAGAGAGTATTACTACTAAGAAATAACTCATTTTATTGATTGTACTCTGAGGTTTCAAAGTGTCTGGGTGCTATTAAAGAACTGACCTTGTATGGTAAGTAATTATGCAATTTAGTTTATCCATGTATTTCTTCTTTCCTTCCATCATTTCTTCCTTTTTGTAGTGTTGGAGATTGAACCCAAGGCCTCATGCACACTGAGCACACACTCTACCACTGAGCTGCATCCC
The DNA here is from genome assembly GCF_052094955.1 of Ictidomys tridecemlineatus. Taxonomy (NCBI): domain Eukaryota; kingdom Metazoa; phylum Chordata; class Mammalia; order Rodentia; family Sciuridae; genus Ictidomys; species Ictidomys tridecemlineatus. The sequence goes on from NC_135493.1 coordinate 86,575,327, forward strand.
CATCCCAAAAATACTTTTTGTTTTGAAATGAGGTCTGTCCAGGCTGGCTTCCAACTCCTGGGCTCAAAGCAATCCTCCTACCCAGCCTCTTGAGTAGCTAGGACTATAGATATATAAAACGGCACCTGACTTCACATTATTCTTTTCTTTTTGCAGTACTGGGGATTGAACCCAGGGATACTCTACCACTGAACTACAACTCCAGCCCGTATAATTTTATTTTATTTTATTTAAATTTTGAGACATGTTCTCACTAAGTTACCAAGGCTGGTCTCCATCTTGTGA